>NC_034182.2:44601555-44641555 GCF_002021735.2 Oncorhynchus kisutch
AGAGACATCAGAGATAGAGAGAGAGAGAGAGAGAGAGGGTTGCAACAAGCCCAACCCCCACTAATCCGAGCCCCATCCTGTGACCTAAGAGGTATGTATCAGATGCTCAACATGCTCTGCTCACACCTACTGTGATGGTCCGGCCCTAAACCACAACACTAGACACTATGGAAGACAAAGCTTTTACTATCTCATCCTGGAAAATACAAGGTCAGAGGTCATCTGCCTTTTGCCTAAAGAGCAGGAACCCAGACTTCATCAAAGAAATTGGAAATATAGACATTGTCATCCTACAAGAAACCTGGTATAGATGAGATGGACCCACTGGTTGTCCTCTAGGTTACAGAGAGCTGGTAGTCCCATCCACCACACTACCAGGTGGGTGGTATAGAGGAGATGGACCCACTGGTTACCCTCTAGGTTACAGAGAGCTGGTAGTCCCATCCACCACACTACCAGGTGGGTGGTATAGAGGAGATGGACCCACTGGTTGCCCTCTAGGTTACAGAGAGCTGGTAGTCCCATCCACCACACTACCAGGTGGGTGGTATAGAGGAGATGGACCCACTGGTTACCCTCTAGGTTACAGAGAGCTGGTAGTCCCATCCACCACACTACCAGGTGGGTGGTATAGAGGAGATGGACCCACTGGTTGCCCTCTAGGTTACAGAGAGCTGGTAGTCCCATCCACCACACTACCAGGTGGGTGGTATAGAGGAGATGGACCCACTGGTTGCCCTCTAGGTTACAGAGAGCTGGTAGTCCCATCCACCACACTACCAGGTGGGTGGTATAGAGGAGATAGACCCACTGGTTGCCCTCTAGATTACAGAGAGCTGGTAGTCCCATCCACCACACTACCAGGTGGGTGGTATAGAGGAGATGGACCCACTGGTTGCCCTCTAGGTTACAGAGAGCTGGTAGTCCCATCCACCACACTACCAGGTGGGTGGTATAAAGGAGATGGACCCACTGGTTGCCCTCTAGGTTACAGAGAGCTGGTAGTCCCATCCACCACACTACCAGGTGTGAAATGGTATAGAGGAGATGGACCAACTGGTTGACCTCTAGGTTACAGAGAGCTGGTAGTCCCATCCACCAAACTACCAGGTGGGTGGTATAGAGGAGATGGACCACTGGTTGCCCTCTAGGTTACAGAGAGCTGGTAGTCCCATCCACCACACTACCAGGTGTGAAACATGGTATAGAGGAGATGGACCCTCTGGTTACCCTCTAGGTTACAGAGAGCTGGTAGTTCCATCCACCAAACTACCAGGTGGGTGGTATAGAGGAGACAGACCCACTGGTTGCCCTCTAGGTTACAGAGAGCTGGTAGTCCCATCCACCACACTACCAGGTGGGTGGTATAGAAGAGACAGACCCACTGGTTGCCCTCTAGGTTACAGAGAGCTGGTAGTCCCATCCACCAAACTACCAGGTGGGTGGTATAGAGGAGACAGACCCACTGGTTGCCCTCTAGGTTACAGAGAGCTGGTAGTCCCATCCACTACACTACCAGGTGTGAAACATGGTATAGAGGAGACGGACCCACTGGTTGCCCTCTAGGTTACAGAGAGCTGGTAGTCCCATCCACCACACTACCAGGTGGGTGGTATAGAGGAGACGGACCCACTGGTTGCCCTCTAGGTTACAGAGAGCTGGTAGTCCCATCCACCAAACTACCAGGTGTGAAACATGGTATAGAGGAGACGGACCCACTGGTTGCCCTCTAGGTTACAGAGAGCTGGTAGTCCCATCCACCACACTACCAGGTGGGTGGTATAGAGGAGACTGACCCACTGGTTGCCCTCTAGGTTACAGAGAGCTGGTAGTCCCATCCACCACACTAACAGGTGTGAAACAGGGAAGGTACTCAGGGCTATGCTAATTTGGTATAGAGCAGACCTAACTCACTCTATTAAATAGTCAAAACAGGAACATTTTACATCTGGCTAGAAATGAAAAATGTCCTCCTGTGTGCTACCTATATCCCCCCACTAGAATCCCCTTCAAAGAAGACAGCTTCTCCATCCTGGAGGGGGAAATCAATCATTTCCAGGCCCAGGGACATGTACTAGTCTGTGGTGACCTAAATGCCAGAACTGGACAAGAACCTGAGACCCTCAGCACACAGGGGGACAAACACCTGCTTGGAGGTGACAGCATTCCCTCCCCCTTATGCCCCCCTAGACACACCTACGACAACATAACCAACAAAAACGGGTCACAACTCCCGCAGCTCTGTCGGACGCTGGGTATGTACAGTTGAAGTCGGAAGTCTACATACACACTCTGCCACAGAGGATAAGTTCATTAGAGTTACCAGCCTCAGAATTTGCAGCCCAAATAAATGCTTCATGGAGTTCAAGTAACAGACATGTGAATCAGGCCTTCATAGTCGAATTGCTGCAAAGAAACCACTACTCAGTCCAAATTTGCGATTTTTGGTTCTAAGCGCTGTGTCTTTGTGAGATGCAGAGTAGATGAACGGATGACCACCGTGAAGCATGGAGGAGGTGTGATGGTACTTTGCTGGTGACAGTGATTTATTTATCATTCAAGGCACACTTAACCAGCATGGCTACCACAGCATTCTGCAGTGATACGCCATCCCATTTGGTTTGCGCTTAGTCGGACTATCATTTTCATTTCAACAGGACAATGACCCAACACACCTCCAGGCTGTGTAAAGGCTATTTGACCAAGAAGGAGAGTGATGGAGTGCTGCATCAGATGACCTGGCCTCCACAGTCATCTGACCTCAACCCAATTGAGATGGTCTGGGACGAGTTGGACCGCAGAGTGAAGAAAAAGCAGCCAACAAGTGCTCAGCATATGTGGGAATTCCTTCAAGACTATTGAAAAAGCATTCCAGGTGAAGCTGGTTGAGAGAATGCTAGGAGTGTGCAAAGCTTTCATCAAGGCAAAGTGTGGCTACTTAAAATATATACAATATATACAATATATTTGGATTTGTTTAACACTTTTTTGGTTACTACATTATTCTTTATTGTGTTATTTCATAGTTGTCACAATGTATAAAATATAAAAAAATATAGAAAAACCCTGGAACGTGTGTCCGAACGTTTGATTTGTACTGTATATACAGTGACTTTATGACTTGTCCCTGATCCACAAAAGCTATTCCCTTTCCACTGTAAGTCACATGAATCACACTAGCTTTAACAACTCACCTGCACACGGTGTTGACCTTAACACGAATCATTATTCATCGACACAGACACAGTCTACTCTAAACCAACTCAATATACAGATATAGGATCATAATTTCATCCAGTTTGCTACAGCAGGAAAATCCTCATTCAGCAACAGGAAATGTGAATTATTATGTGGATTATAATTTCTGTAGGGGTTGATACATTTTTTGTTAGGGCAAATCAGGTCTGATATTTTAAAGTGGAAATTACAAAGTTTACAAACATTTTAAAAGCTCAAATATACGTGCGGGAAAATTCTCCGCAACAAGAGTGATCAAATTAAGGTGCTACATCTGTATATGGCCTTTTTGTAAATAAGTTAAACATAGCGGGTTTCTGTACTGTGCTGTGTGTCAGTCTGGATGTTCAAGTCTCTGAAATTAGGTTGGAGTCATTAAAACTCATTAATCAACCACTCCACAAATGTCTTGTTACTAAACTATAGTTATGACAAGTCGGTTAGGACATCTACTTTGTGCATGACACAAGTCATTTTTCCAACAATTGTTTACAGACAGATTATTTCACTTATAATTCACTATATCACAATTCTAGTGGGTCAGAAGTTTACATACACTAAGTTGACTGCCTTTAAACAGCTTGGAAAATTCCAGAAAATGATGGCATGGCTTTAGAAGCTTCTGATGGGCTAATTGGCATCATTTGAGTCAATTGGAGGTGTACCTGTGGATGTATTTCAAGGCCTACCTTTAAACTCAGTGCCTCTTTGCTTGACATCATGGAAAATCTAAAGAAATCAGCCAAGACCCCAGAAGAAAAATTGTAGACCTCCACAAGTCTGGTTCATCCTTGGGAGCAATTTCCAAACGCCTGAAGGAAACACGTTCACCTGTATAAACAATAGTATAAACTCCATGGGACCACGCAGCCGTCATACCACTCAGGAAGGAGAAGCGTTCTGTCTCCTAGAGATGAACGTACCTTGGTGCAAAAAGTGCAAATCAATCCCAGAACAACAACAAAGGACCTTGTGAAGATGTTGGAGGAAACAGGTACCAAAGTATCTATATCCACAGTAAAACAAGTCCTATATCGACGTAACCTGAAAGGCCGCACAGCAAGGAAGAAGCCACTGCTCCAAAACTGCCATAAAAAAGCCAGACTACGGTTTGCAACTGCACATGGGGACAAAGATCGTACTTGTTGGAGAAATGTTCTCTGGTCTGATGAAACAAAAATAGAACTGTTTGGCCATAATGACCATCGTTATGTTTTGGAGGATAAAGGGGGAGACTTGCAAGCCGAAGAACACCATCCCAACCGTGAAGCACGGGGATGGCATCATCATGTTGTGGGGGTGCTGTGCTGCAGAAGAGACTGGTGCCCTTCACAAAATAGATGGCATCATGAGGCAGGAAAATGATGTGGATATATTGAAGCAACATCTCAAGACATCAGTCAGGAAGTTAAAGCTTGGTTGCAAATGTGTCTTCCAAATGGACAATAACCCCAAGCATACTTCCAAAGTTGTGGTAAAATGGCTTAAGGACAACAAAGTCAAGGTATTGGAGTGGCCATCACAAAGCCCTGACCTCAATCCTATTGCAGAACTGAAAAAGTGTGTGCGAGCAAGGAGGCCTACAAACCTGACTCAGTTACACAAGCTCTGTCAGGAGGAATGGGCCAAAATTCACCCAATTTATTGTGGGAAGATTGTGGAAGGCTCCCAGAAACGTTTGACCCAAGTTAAACAATTTAAAGGCAATGCAATATTTTCATCTTCCCTATCAAACCTAAAAATGTCAAGAAAATGAACAACAATGGCAAATGGTTTGATGAAGAATGCAAAAACCTAAGAAAGAAATTGAGAAACATTGAGTCTACGCCTTCACTATGGTGAATCACTAAAACAATACAGAAATACATTACGGAAAAAGAAGGAACGTCAGAAATCAGCTCAATGTAATTGATGAATCCATATAATCTAACCACTTCTGGGAAAATTGGAAAACACTAAACAAACAACAACATGAAGAATTATGTATCCAAAATGGAGATGTGTGGGTAAACCACTTCTCCATTCTTTTTGGCTCTTTAACAAAGAACAAACAGCAAAAACATATACACGATCAAATACTATAATATATTCTTCGACTCAAATATTAAAGACTACCAGAACTTTTTGAACATCGTTACAACAATGTATGTTATATATGTACGTCGACATAATATAAGATTTGAAATGTCTCTATTCTTTTTTGAAAATGTGTTTATTATCTATTTCACTTGCTTTGGGAACGTAAACATTTCCCAATACAGCCCTTGAAATGAATTGAATTGAGAGAGAGACAGATGGAGCTAATGTTGTCTAGAGGTAACACTGTGTTGAGGTGTGAGTTTACCCCAGTATGAATCCCCAGACCCAGGGCAAGCCCATCAGGAAGTGAGACATCACAGCTACTGTTGATGCCTCCACTGTACACGGTCCTACTGCCAGTCGCACACACACCGCCTTGAGTCTGCGGAGAGCCTGTTGAACACATACACCTTCAGCTGTAAAAACCATGGAGAAAACTAACTAACTGACTGACTGTCTGTGTGTCTGTCTGTCTGTCTGTACCGAAGGGTCGAGGCCCAGTCCAGCACGGGTCAGTATGATGGCCAGAGCGATGTTCCTCAGAGCTGCTGACCAGGTCTGCTCAATGTGGACCGCCTCAGTTACGTACGGTACGTTACGCAGCACCAGACCTGCCAGCAACATACCTGTACACACACACACACACACACACACACACACACACACACACACACACACACACACACACACACACACACACACACACACACACACACACACACACACACACACACACACACAGCATCAGTTACAAACGGGACGTTTATCAGGATGAAACCTGCAGGTAACATGCCTGAGAGACACACAAGTTTAGTACATCAGTTTAGTCGACCAGTGTGGCTGAGTTGGCAAGAGCGTCAAGCTGCAAACACCAGTGTCTGCTGGGGCAATGATCATATTGTCCTCACCCATCTACACACAATACCTCATAATGACAAAACTGAGCTCCGCCTGTGGTAAACATGATTTGGAAAGGCACACCTGTCTATACAAGGTCCCATAGTTGACAGTGCATGTCGGAGAAAAAAAACAAGCCATGAGGTGGAAGGAATTGTCTGTAGAGCTCTGAGACAGGATTGTGTCAAGGCACAGATCTGGGGAAGGGTACCAAGAACACAGTGGCCTCCAACATTCTTAAATGGAAGAAGTTTGGAACCACCAAGACACTTCCTAGAGCTGGCCGCCCGGCCAAACTGAGCAATCGGAGGAGAAGGGCCTTTTCCCTTTTCAGGGATGTGACCAATAACCCGATGGTCACTCTGACAGAGCTCCAGAGTTTCTCTGTAGATGGGCGAACCTTCCAGAAGGACAACCATCTCTGCAGCACTCCACCAATCAGGCCTTTATGGTAGAGAGGCCAGACGGAAGCCACTCCTCAGTAAAAGGCACATGACAGCCTGCTTGGAGTTGCCAAAAGGCACCTAAAGGACTCTCAGACCATGAGAAACAAGATCCTCTGGTCTGATGAAACCAAGATGAATCCCTTTGGCCTGAATGCCAAGCGTCAATTCTGGAGGAAACCTGGTACCATCCCTAAGGTGAAGCATGGTGGTGGCAGCATCATGCTGTGGGGATGTTTTTCAGCTGCAGGGGCTGGGAGACTAGTCAGGATCGAGGGGAAGATGAACGGAGCAAAGTACAGAGAGATCCTTGATGAAAACCTGCTCCTGAGCGCTCAGGACCTCAGACTGGGGCAAAGGTTCACCTTCCAACAAGACAATGACCCTAAGCACACAGCCAAGACAACGCAGGAGTGGCTTCGGGACAAGTCTCTGAATGTCCTTGAGTGGCCCAGTCAGAGCCCAGCATTGAACCCAATCTAACATCTCTGGAGAGACCTGAAAATAGCCGTGCAGCAAAGCTCCCCATCCAACCTGACAGAGCTTGAGAAGATCTGCAGAGAAGAATGGGAGAAACTCCCCAAATACAGGTGTGCCAAGCTTGTAGTCTCATACCCAAAAAGACTCAAGGCTGTAATCGCGGCCAAAGTTGCTTCAACAAAGTACTGAGTAAAGGGTCTGAATACTGATGTAAATGTGATATTTTTAAACAGTCCCATTCTTCATGTAAGTCAAAACAGTCCCATTCTTCATGTAAGTCAAAACAGTCCCATTCTTCATGTAAGTCAAAACAGTCCCATTCTTCCAGTCAAAACAGTCCCATTCTTCAAGTCAAAACAGTCCCATTCTTCATGTCAAAACAGTCCCATTCTTCAGGTCAAAACAGTCCCGTTCTTCAAGTCAAAACAGTCCCATTCTTCATGTCAAAACAGTCCCATTCTTCATGTCAAAACAGTCCCATTCTTCATGTCAAAACAGTCCCATTCTTCATGTCAAAACAGTCCCATTCTTCATGTCAAAACAGTCCCATTCTTCCTGTAAGTCAAAACAGTCCCATTCTTCATGTCAAAACAGTCCCATTCTTCAAGTCAAAACAGTCCCATTCTTCAAGTCAAAACAGTCCCATTCTTCAAGTCAAAACAGTCCCATTCTTCAAGTCAAAACAGTCCCATTCTTCATGTCAAAACAGTCCCATTCTTCAAGTCAAAACAGTCCCATTCTTCAAGTCAAAACAGTCCCATTCTTCATGTCAAAACAGTCCCATTCTTCATGTCAAAACAGTCCCATTCTTCAAGTCAAAACAGTCCCATTCTTCAGGTAAGTCAGAACAGTCCCATTCTCCATGTCAGTCAGGACAGTCCCATTCTTCAAGTCAAAACAGTCCCATTCTTCAAGTCAAAACAGTCCCATTCTTCATGTCAAAACAGTCCCATTCTTCAAGTCAAAACAGTCCCATTCTTCATGTCAAAACAGTCCCATTCTTCATGTCAAAACAGTCCCATTCTTCCTGTAAGTCAAAACAGTCCCATTCTTCAAGTCAAAACAGTCCCATTCTTCATGTCAAAACAGTCCCATTCTTCATGTCAAAACAGTCCCATTCTTCCTGTCAAAACAGTCCCATTCTTCCTGTCAAAACAGTCCCATTCTTCCTGTCAAAACAGTCCCATTCTTCAAGTCAAAACAGTCCCATTCTTCATGTCAAAACAGTCCCATTCTTCATGTCAAAACAGTCCCATTCTTCAGGTAAGTCAGAACAGTCCCATTCTCCATGTCAGTCAAAACAGTCCCATTCTTCCAGTCAAAACAGTCCCATTCTTCATGTCAAAACAGTCCCATTCTTCAGGTAAGTCAGAACAGTCCCATTCTCCATGTCAGTCAAAACTTTCCCATTCTTCCAGTCAAAACAGTCCCATTCTTCCAGTCAAAACAGTCCCATTCTTCAAGTCAAAACAGTCCCATTCTTCATGTCAAAACAGTCCCATTCTTCAAGTCAAAACAGTCCCATTCTTCAAGTCAAAACAGTCCCATTCTTCATGTCAAAACAGTCCCATTCTTCAAGTCAAAACAGTCCCATTCTTCATGTCAAAACAGTCCCATTCTTCAAGTCAAAACAGTCCCATTCTTCATGTCAAAACAGTCCCATTCTTCATGTCAATACAGTCCCATTCTTCCAGTCAAAACAGTCCCATTCTTCATGTCAATACAGTCCCATTCTTCATGTCAATACAGTCCCATTCTTCCAGTCAAAACAGTCCCATTCTTCCAGTCAAAACAGTCCCATTCTTCATGTCAGAGGGGTATGAAACATATACAGCACTGACTAGTGGAACGTACCAAGTAAAGGGGGGAAGGGGGGCAGTGTGGGGAGTTGGATCAGTCCGACCAGTTTTCCTCCACACACAGTACAGAGAAACAAGATGATGATGCCGAACAGATTCCCCCCTGGATAACACTCCTTCTCAGCGATGGACCAGACCACCCCGAACAACAACGCTCCCAGACACACTAGATGGAGGGAGGGAGACACACAAAGGGTTAACACACACACACACACACACACACACACACACACACACACACACACACACACACACACACACACACACACACACACACACACACACACACACACTAGATAGAGGGAGGGAGACACACAAAGGGTTAACACACACACACACACACACACACACACACACACACACACACACACACACACACACACACACACACACTAGATAGAGGGAGACACACAAACAGTGTTTCAGTACCTGTGGTGATGAGATATGCCTGAGGTCCAGACGGAGCCTTTAAACAGTGTTTCAGTACCTGTGGTGATGAGATATACCAGAGGTCCAGACAGTCTTTAAACAGTGTTTCAGTACCTGTGGTGATGAGATATACCAGAGGTCCAGACAGTCTTTAAACAGTGTTTCAGTACCTGTGGTGATGAGATATACCAGAGGTCCAGTCTTTAAACAGTGTTTCAGTACCTGTGGTGATGAGATATACCAGAGGTCCAGACAGTCTTTAAACAGTGTTTCAGTACCTGTGGTGATGAGATATGCCAGAGGTCCAGACAGTCTTTAAACAGTGTTTCAGTACCTGTGGTGATGAGATATGCCAGAGGTCCAGACAGTCTTTAAACAGTGTTTCAGTACCTGTGGTGATGAGATATACCAGAGGTCCAGTCTTTAAACAGTGTTTCAGTACCTGTGGTGATGAGATATGCCAGAGGTCCAGACGGAGCCTTTAAACAGTGCTTCAGAGGAGCGATCCGGAAGGGGGTGGAGTTAGAATCTATCACTGTGATGTCATTACACCTCGTCTCCTCACCCATAGTGCACTGGTCGTTCGCCACACCCACAGCCTGGGGGGGGGGGGGGGGGGGGGGGGTCAGAGTTAATAGTTTTTCTGTGGTCCAAAAGACAATATATTTCCTATATAGTGCACTACTTCTGCCCAGAGCCCGGTGTAGATAGTGCACTAATTCTGACCAGGGCCCGGTGTAGATAGTGCACTACTTCTGACCTGAGCCCGGTGTAGATAGTGCACTACTTCTGACCAGAGTCAGGTGTAGATAGTGCACTAATTCTGACCAGAGCCCGGTGTAGATAGTGCACTACTTCTGACCAGAGCCCGGTGTAGATAGTGCACTACTTCTGACCAGAGTAACTCCCTGTACATAACTGAATCAGAGCTGAGTAACTGAATCAGAGCAGAGTAACTCCCTATATATAACTGAATCAGAGTAACTCCCTGTACATAACTGAATCAGAGTAACTCCCTGTATATAACTTAATCAGAGTTACTCCCTGTACATAACTGAATCAGAGTAACTCCCTGTACATAACTGAATCAGAGTAACTCCCTGTATATAACTGAATCAGAGCTGAGTAACTGAATAAGAGCAGAGTAACTCCCTGTATATAACTGAATCAGAGTAATTCCCTGTACATAACTGAATCAGAGTAACTCCCTGTATATAACTGAATCAGAGCTGAGTAACTGAATCAGAGCTGAGTAACTGAATCAGAGCTGAGTAACTGAATCAGAGCAGAGTAACTGAAACAGAGCTCAGTAACTCCCTGTATATAACTGAATCAGAGTAACTCCCTGTACATAACTGAATCAGAGCTGAGTAACTGAAACAGAGCTGAGTAACTCCCTGTATATAACTGAATCAGAGTAACTCCCTGCATATAACTGAATCAGAGTAACTCCCTGTATATAACTGAATCAGAGTAACTCCCTGTATATAACTGAATCAGAGTAACTCCCTGTATATAACTGAATCAGAGTAACTCCCTGTACATGACTGAATCAGAGTAACTCCCTGTACATAACTGAATCAGAGTAGCTCCCTGTATATAACTGAATCAGAGCTGAGTAACTGAATCAGAGCAGAGTAACTCCCTGTATATAACTGAATCAGAGTAACTCCCTGTATATAACTGAATCAGAGCTGAGTAACTGAATCAGAGCAGAGTAACTCCCTGTATATAACTGAATCAGAGTAACTCCCTGTATATAACTTAATCAGAGTAACTCCCTGTATATAACTGAATCAGAGTAACTCCCTGTATATAACTGAATCAGAGTAACTCCCTGTACATAACTGAATCAGAGTAACTCCCTGTATATAACTGAATCAGAGTAACTCCCTGTATATAACTGAATCAGAGTAACTCCCTGTATATAACTGAATCAGAGTAACTCCCTGTATATAACTGAATCAGAGTAACTCCCTGTATATAACTGAATCAGAGTAACTACCTGTACATAACTGAATCAGAGCTGAGTAACTCCCTGTATATAACTGAATCAGAGCTGAGTAACTCCCTGTATATAACTGAATCAGAGTAACTCCCTGTACATAACTGAATCAGAGCCGAGTAACTCCCTGTACATAACTGAATCAGAGTAACTCCCTGTATATAACTGAATCAGAGTAACTCCCTGTACATAACTGAATCAGAGTAACTCCCTGTATATAACTGAATCAGAGTAACTCCCTGTATATAACTGAATCAGAGCTGAGTAACTCCCTGTATATAACTGAATCAGAGTAACTCCCTGTATATAACTGAATCAGAGTAACTCCCTGTACATAACTGAATCAGAGTAACTCCCTGTACATAACTGAATCAGAGTAACTCCCTGTATATAACTGAATCAGAGTAACTCCCTGTATATAACTGAATCAGAGCTGAGTAACTCCCTGTATATTACTGAATCAGAGTAACTCCCTGTATATAACTGAATCAGAGCTGAGTAACTTCCTGTATATAACTGAATCAGAGCTGAGTAACAGAATCAGAGCTGAGTAACTCCCTGTACATAACTGAATCAGAGCTGAGTAACTGAAACAGAGCTGAGTAACTCCCTGTATATAACTGAATCAGAGTAACTCCCTGCATATAACTGAATCAGAGTAACTCCCTGTATATAACTGAATCAGAGTAACTCCCTGTATATAACTGAATCAGAGCTGAGTAACTAAATCAGAGCAGAGTAACTCCCTGTATATAACTGAATCAGAGTAACTCCCTGTACATAATTGAATCAGAGTAACCTCCTGTATATAACTTAATCAGAGTAACTCCCTGTATATAACTGAATCAGAGTTACTCCCTGTACATAACTGAATCAGAGTAACTCCCTGTACATAACTGAATCAGAGTAACTCCCTGTATATAACTGAATCAGAGCTGAGTAACTGAATCAGAGCAGAGTAACTCCCTGTATATAACTGAATCAGAGTAATTCCCTGTACATAACTGAATCAGAGTAACTCCCTGTATATAACTGAATCAGAGCTGAGTAACTGAATCAGAGCTGAGTAACTGAATCAGAGCTGAGTAACTGAATCAGAGCAGAGTAACTGAAACAGAGCAGAGTAACTCCCTGTATATAACTGAATCAGAGTAACTCCCTGTACATAACTGAATCAGAGTAACTCCCTGTAAATAACTGAATCAGAGTAACTCCCTGTATATAACTGAATCAGAGTAACTCCCTGTATATAACTGAATCAGAGTAACTCCCTGTATATAACTGAATCAGAGTAACTCCCTGTATATAACTGAATCAGAGCTGAGTAACTCCCTGTATATAACTGAATCAGAGTAACTCCCTGTATATAACTGAATCAGAGTAACTCCATGTATATAACTGAATCAGAGCAGAGTAACTCCCTGTATATAACTGAATCAGAGTAATTCCCTGTACATAACTGAATCAGAGTAACTCCCTGTATATAACTGAATCAGAGCTGAGTAACTGAATCAGAGCTGAGTAACTGAATCAGAGCTGAGTAACTGAATCAGAGCAGAGTAACTGAAACAGAGCTGAGTAACTCCCTGTATATAACTGAATCAGAGTAACTCCCTGTACATAACTGAATCAGAGCTGAGTAACTGAAACAGAGCTGAGTAACTCCCTGTATATAACTGAATCAGAGTAACTCCCTGCATATAACTGAATCAGAGTAACTCCCTGTACATAACTGAATCAGAGTAACTCCCTGTATATAACTGAATCAGAGTAACTCCCTGTATATAACTGAATCAGAGTAACTCCCTGTACATGACTGAATCAGAGTAACTCCCTGTACATAACTGAATCAGAGTAGCTCCCTGTATATAACTGAATCAGAGCTGAGTAACTGAATCAGAGCAGAGTAACTCCCTGTATATAACTGAATCAGAGTAACTCCCTGTACATAACTGAATCAGAGTAACTCCCTGTATATAACTGAATCAGAGCTGAGTAACTGAATCAGAGCAGAGTAACTCCCTGTATATAACTGAATCAGAGTAACTCCCTGTATATAACTTAATCAGAGTAACTCCCTGTATATAACTGAATCAGAGTAACTCCCTGTATATAACTGAATCAGAGTAACTCCCTGTACATAACTGAATCAGAGTAACTCCCTGTATATAACTGAATCAGAGTAACTCCCTGTATATAACTGAATCAGAGTAACTCCCTGTATATAACTGAATCAGAGTAACTCCCTGTACATAACTGAATCAGAGTAACTCCCTGTATATAACTTAATCAGAGTAACTCCCTGTATATAACTGAATCAGAGCTGAGTAACTGAATCAGAGCAGAGTAACTCCCTGTATATAACTGAATCAGAGTAACTCCCTGTATATAACTGAATCAGAGTAACTCCCTGTATATAACTGAATCAGAGTAACTCCCTGTATATAACTGAATCAGAGTAACTCCCTGTACATAACTGAATCAGAGCTGAATAACTGAATCAGAGCAGAGTAACTCCCTGTAGATAACTGAATCAGAGTAACTCCCTGTATATAACTGAATCAGAGTAACTCCCTGTATATAACTGAATCAGAGCTGAGTAACTCCCTGTATATAACTGAATCAGAGTAACTCCCTGTATATAACTGAATCAGAGTAACTCCCTGTACATAACTGAATCAGAGTAACTCCCTGTACATAACTGAATCAGAGTAACTCCCTGTATATAACTGAATCAGAGCTGAGTAACTCCCTGTATATAACTGAATCAGAGTAACTCCCTGTATATAACTGAATCAGAGTAACTCCCTGTATATAACTGAATCAGAGCAGAGTAACTCCCTGTATATAACTGAATCAGAGTAACTCCCTGTACATAACTGAATCAGAGCTGAATAACTGAATCAGAGCAGAGTAACTCCCTGTATATAACTGAATCAGAGTAACTCCCTGTATATAACTGAATCAGAGTAACTCCCTGTACATAACTGAATCAGAATAACTCCCTGTACATAACTGAATCAGAGTAACTCCCTGTATATAACTGAATCAGAGCTGAGTAACTCCCTGTATATAACTGAATCAGAGTAACTCCCTGTATATAACTGAATCAGAGTAACTCCCTGTATATAACTGAATCAGAGTAACTCCCTGTACATAACTGAATCAGAGTAACTCCCTGTACATAACTGAATCAGAGTAACTCCCTGTATATAACTGAATCAGAGCTGAGTAACTCCCTGTATATAACTGAATCAGAGTAACTCCCTGTATATAACTGAATCAGAGTAACTCCCTGTATATAACTGAATCAGAGCTGAGTAACTCCCTGTATATAACTGAATCAGAGTAACTCCCGGTATATAACTGAATCAGAGTAACTCCCTGTATATAACTGAATCAGAGTAACTCCCTGTACATAACTGAATCAGAGTAACTCCCTGTACATAACTGAATCAGAGTAACTCCCTGTATATAACTGAATCAGAGCAGAGTAACTCCCTGTATATAACTGAATCAGAGTAACTCCCTATATATAACTGAATCAGAGTAACTCCCTGTACATAACTGAATCAGAGCTGAGTAACTCCCTGTATATAACTGAATCAGAGTAACTCCCTGTATATAACTAAATCAGAGCAGAGTGACTCCCTGTATATAACTGAATCAGAGTAACTCCCTGTACATAACTGAATCAGAGCTGAATAACTGAATCAGAGCAGAGTAACTCCCTGTACATAACTGAATCAGAGTAACTCCCTGTATAACTGAATCAGAGTAACTCCCTGTATATAACTGAATCAGAGCTGAGTAACTCCCTGTATATAACTGAATCAGAGTAACTCCCTGTATATAACTGAATCAGAGTAACTCCCTGTACATAACTGAATCAGAGTAACTCCCTGTACATAACTGAATCAGAGTAACTCCCTGTATATAACTGAATCAGAGCTGAGTAACTCCCTGTATATAACTGAATCAGAGTAACTCCCTGTATATAACTGAATCAGAGTAACTCCCTGTATATAACTGAATCAGAGCAGAGTAACTCCCTGTATATAACTGAATCAGAGTAACTCCCTGTACATAACTGAATCAGAGCTGAATAACTGAATCAGAGCAGAGTAACTCCCTGTATATAACTGAATCAGAGTAACTCCCTGTATATAACTGAATCAGAGTAACTCCCTGTACATAACTGAATCAGAGTAACTCCCTGTACATAACTGAATCAGAGTAACTCCCTGTATATAACTGAATCAGAGCTGAGTAACTCCCTGTATATAACTGAATCAGAGTAACTCCCTGTATATAACTGAATCAGAGTAACTCCCTGTACATAACTGAATCAGAGTAACTCCCTGTACATAACTGAATCAGAGTAACTCCCTGTATATAACTGAATCAGAGCTGAGTAACTCCCTGTATATAACTGAATCAGAGTAACTCCCTGTATATAACTGAATCAGAGTAACTCCCTGTATATAACTGAATCAGAGCTGAGTAACTCCCTGTATATAACTGAATCAGAGTAACTCCCTGTATATAACTGAATCAGAGTAACTCCATGTATATAACTGAATCAGAGCAGAGTAACTCCCTGTATATAACTGAATCAGAGTAATTCCCTGTACATAACTGAATCAGAGTAACTCCCTGTATATAACTGAATCAGAGCTGAGTAACTGAATCAGAGCTGAGTAACTGAATCAGAGCTGAGTAACTGAATCAGAGCAGAGTAACTGAAACAGAGCTGAGTAACTCCCTGTATATAACTGAATCAGAGTAACTCCCTGCATATAACTGAATCAGAGTAACTCCCTGTACATAACTGAATCAGAGTAACTCCCGGTATATAACTGAATCAGAGTAACTCCCTGTATATAACTGAATCAGAGTAACTCCCTGTACATAACTGAATCAGAGTAACTCCCTGTACATAACTGAATCAGAGTAACTCCCTGTATATAACTGAATCAGAGCAGAGTAACTCCCTGTATATAACTGAATCAGAGTAACTCCCTATATATAACTGAATCAGAGTAACTCCCTGTACATAACTGAATCAGAGCTGAGTAACTCCTGTATATAACTGAATCAGAGTAACTCCCTGTATATAACTGAATCAGAGTAACTCCCTGTATATAACTGAATCAGAGCAGAGTGACTCCCTGTATATAACTGAATCAGAGTAACTCCCTGTACATAACTGAATCAGAGCTGAATAACTGAATCAGAGCAGAGTAACTCCCTGTACATAACTGAATCAGAGTAACTCCCTGTATATAACTGAATCAGAGTAACTCCCTGTATATAACTGAATCAGAGCTGAGTAACTCCCTGTATATAACTGAATCAGAGTAACTCCCTGTATATAACTGAATCAGAGTAACTCCCTGTACATAACTGAATCAGAGTAACTCCCTGTACATAACTGAATCAGAGTAACTCCCTGTATATAACTGAATCAGAGCTGAGTAACTCCCTGTATATAACTGAATCAGAGTAACTCCCTGTATATAACTGAATCAGAGTAACTCCCTGTATATAACTGAATCAGAGCAGAGTAACTCCCTGTATATAACTGAATCAGAGTAACTCCCTGTACATAACTGAATCAGAGCTGAATAACTGAATCAGAGCAGAGTAACTCCCTGTATATAACTGAATCAGAGTAACTCCCTGTATATAACTGAATCAGAGTAACTCCCTGTACATAACTGAATCAGAGTAACTCCCTGTACATAACTGAATCAGAGTAACTCCCTGTATATAACTGAATCAGAGCTGAGTAACTCCCTGTATATAACTGAATCAGAGTAACTCCCTGTATATAACTGAATCAGAGTAACTCCCTGTACATAACTGAATCAGAGTAACTCCCTGTACATAACTGAATCAGAGTAACTCCCTGTATATAACTGAATCAGAGCTGAGTAACTCCCTGTATATAACTGAATCAGAGTAACTCCCTGTATATAACTGAATCAGAGTAACTCCCTGTATATAACTGAATCAGAGCTGAGTAACTCCCTGTATATAACTGAATCAGAGTAACTCCCTGTATATAACTGAATCAGAGTAACTCCATGTATATAACTGAATCAGAGCAGAGTAACTCCCTGTATATAACTGAATCAGAGTAATTCCCTGTACATAACTGAATCAGAGTAACTCCCTGTACATAACTGAATCAGAGTAACTCCCGGTATATAACTGAATCAGAGTAACTCCCTGTATATAACTGAATCAGAGTAACTCCCTGTACATAACTGAATCAGAGTAACTCCCTGTACATAACTGAATCAGAGTAACTCCCTGTATATAACTGAATCAGAGCAGAGTAACTCCCTGTATATAACTGAATCAGAGTAACTCCCTATATATAACTGAATCAGAGTAACTCCCTGTACATAACTGAATCAGAGCTGAGTAACTCCCTGTATATAACTGAATCAGAGTAACTCCCCTGTATATAACTGAATCAGAGCAGAGTGACTCCCTGTATATAACTGAATCAGAGTAACTCCCTGTACATAACTGAATCAGAGCTGAATAACTGAATCAGAGCAGAGTAACTCCCTGTACATAACTGAATCAGAGTAACTCCCTGTATATAACTGAATCAGAGTAACTCCCTGTATATAACTGAATAAGAGCTGAGTAACTCCCTGTATATAACTGAATCAGAGTAACTCCCTGTATATAACTGAATCAGAGTAACTCCCTGTACATAACTGAATCAGAGTAACTCCCTGTACATAACTGAATCAGAGTAACTCCCTGTATATAACTGAATCAGAGCTGAGTAACTCCCTGTATATAACTGAATCAGAGTAACTCCCTGTATATAACTGAATCAGAGTAACTCCCTGTATATAACTGAATCAGAGCAGAGTAACTCCCTGTATATAACTGAATCAGAGTAACTCCCTGTACATAACTGAATCAGAGCTGAATAACTGAATCAGAGCAGAGTAACTCCCTGTATATAACTGAATCAGAGTAACTCCCTGTATATAACTGAATCAGAGTAACTCCCTGTACATAACTGAATCAGAGTAACTCCCTGTACATAACTGAATCAGAGTAACTCCCTGTATATAACTGAATCAGAGCTGAGTAACTCCCTGTATATAACTGAATCAGAGTAACTCCCTGTATATAACTGAATCAGAGTAACTCCCTGTACATAACTGAATCAGAGTAACTCCCTGTACATAACTGAATCAGAGTAACTCCCTGTATATAACTGAATCAGAGCTGAGTAACTCCCTGTATATAACTGAATCAGAGTAACTCCCTGTATATAACTGAATCAGAGTAACTCCCTGTATATAACTGAATCAGAGCTGAGTAACTCCCTGTATATAACTGAATCAGAGTAACTCCCTGTATATAACTGAATCAGAGTAACTCCATGTATATAACTGAATCAGAGCAGAGTAACTCCCTGTATATAACTGAATCAGAGTAATTCCCTGTACATAACTGAATCAGAGTAACTCCCTGTATATAACTGAATCAGAGCTGAGTAACTGAATCAGAGCTGAGTAACTGAATCAGAGCTGAGTAACTGAATCAGAGCAGAGTAACTGAAACAGAGCTGAGTAACTCCCTGTATATAACTGAATCAGAGTAACTCCCTGCATATAACTGAATCAGAGTAACTCCCTGTACATAACTGAATCAGAGTAACTCCCTGTATATAACTGAATCAGAGTAACTCCCTGTATATAACTGAATCAGAGCTGAGTAACTGAATCAGAGCTGAGTAACTGAATCAGAGCTGAGTAACTGAATCAGAGCAGAGTAACTGAAACAGAGCTGAGTAACTCCCTGTATATAACTGAATCAGAGTAACTCCCTGCATATAACTGAATCAGAGTAACTCCCTGTACATAACTGAATCAGAGTAACTCCCTGTACATAACTGAATCAGAGCTGAGTAACTGAAACAGAGCTGAGTAACTCCCTGTATATAACTGAATCAGAGTAACTCCCTGCATATAACTGAATCAGAGTAACTCCCTGTACATAACTGAATCAGAGTAACTCCCTGTATATAACTGAATCAGAGTAACTCCCTGTATATAACTGAATCAAAGTCACTCCCTGTATATAACTGAATCAGAGTAACTCCCTGTATATAACTGAATCAGAGCTGAGTAACTGAATCAGAGCTGAGTAACTGAATCAGAGCTGAGTAACTGAATCAGAGCAGAGTAACTGAAACAGAGCTGAGTAACTCCCTGTATATAACTGAATCAGAGTAACTCCCTGCATATAACTGAATCAGAGTAACTCCCTGTACATAACTGAATCAGAGTAACTCCCTGTACATAACTGAATCAGAGCTGAGTAACTGAAACAGAGCTGAGTAACTCCCTGTATATAACTGAATCAGAGTAACTCCCTGCATATAACTGAATCAGAGTAACTCCCTGTACATAACTGAATCAGAGTAACTCCCTGTATATAACTGAATCAGAGTAACTCCCTGTATATAACTGAATCAGAGTAACTCCCTGTACATGACTGAATCAGAGTAACTCCCTGTACATAACTGAATCAGAGTAGCTCCCTGTATATAACTGAATCAGAGCTGAGTAACTGAATCAGAGCAGAGTAACTCCCTGTATATAACTGAATCAGAGTAACTCCCTGTACATAACTGAATCAGAGTAACTCCCTGTATATAACTGAATCAGAGCTGAGTAACTGAATCAGAGCAGAGTAACTCCCTGTATATAACTGAATCAGAGTAACTCCCTGTATATAACTTAATCAGAGTAACTCCCTGTATATAACTGAATCAGAGTAACTCCCTGTATATAACTGAATCAGAGTAACTCCCTGTACATAACTGAATCAGAGTAACTCCCTGTATATAACTGAATCAGAGTAACTCCCTGTATATAACTGAATCAGAGTAACTCCCTGTATATAACTGAATCAGAGTAACTCCCTGTACATAACTGAATCAGAGTAACTCCCTGTATATAACTTAATCAGAGTAACTCCCTGTATATAACTGAATCAGAGCTGAGTAACTGAATCAGAGCAGAGTAACTCCCTGTATATAACTGAATCAGAGTAACTCCCTGTATATAACTGAATCAGAGTAACTCCCTGTATATAACTGAATCAGAGTAACTCCCTGTATATAACTGAATCAGAGTAACTCCCTGTACATAACTGAATCAGAGCTGAATAACTGAATCAGAGCAGAGTAACTCCCTGTACATAACTGAATCAGAGTAACTCCCTGTATATAACTGAATCAGAGTAACTCCCTGTATATAACTGAATCAGAGCTGAGTAACTCCCTGTATATAACTGAATCAGAGTAACTCCCTGTATATAACTGAATCAGAGTAACTCCCTGTACATAACTGAATCAGAGTAACTCCCTGTACATAACTGAATCAGAGTAACTCCCTGTATATAACTGAATCAGAGCTGAGTAACTCCCTGTATATAACTGAATCAGAGTAACTCCCTGTATATAACTGAATCAGAGTAACTCCCTGTATATAACTGAATCAGAGCAGAGTAACTCCCTGTATATAACTGAATCAGAGTAACTCCCTGTACATAACTGAATCAGAGCTGAATAACTGAATCAGAGCAGAGTAACTCCCTGTATATAACTGAATCAGAGTAACTCCCTGTATATAACTGAATCAGAGTAACTCCCTGTACATAACTGAATCAGAATAACTCCCTGTACATAACTGAATCAGAGTAACTCCCTGTATATAACTGAATCAGAGCTGAGTAACTCCCTGTATATAACTGAATCAGAGTAACTCCCTGTATATAACTGAATCAGAGTAACTCCCTGTATATAACTGAATCAGAGTAACTCCCTGTACATAACTGAATCAGAGTAACTCCCTGTACATAACTGAATCAGAGTAACTCCCTGTATATAACTGAATCAGAGCTGAGTAACTCCCTGTATATAACTGAATCAGAGTAACTCCCTGTATATAACTGAATCAGAGTAACTCCCTGTATATAACTGAATCAGAGCTGAGTAACTCCCTGTATATAACTGAATCAGAGTAACTCCCGGTATATAACTGAATCAGAGTAACTCCCTGTATATAACTGAATCAGAGTAACTCCCTGTACATAACTGAATCAGAGTAACTCCCTGTACATAACTGAATCAGAGTAACTCCCTGTATATAACTGAATCAGAGCAGAGTAACTCCCTGTATATAACTGAATCAGAGTAACTCCCTATATATAACTGAATCAGAGTAACTCCCTGTACATAACTGAATCAGAGCTGAGTAACTCCCTGTATATAACTGAATCAGAGTAACTCCCTGTATATAACTGAATCAGAGCAGAGTGACTCCCTGTATATAACTGAATCAGAGTAACTCCCTGTACATAACTGAATCAGAGCTGAATAACTGAATCAGAGCAGAGTAACTCCCTGTACATAACTGAATCAGAGTAACTCCCTGTATATAACTGAATCAGAGTAACTCCCTGTATATAACTGAATCAGAGCTGAGTAACTCCCTGTATATAACTGAATCAGAGTAACTCCCTGTATATAACTGAATCAGAGTAACTCCCTGTACATAACTGAATCAGAGTAACTCCCTGTACATAACTGAATCAGAGTAACTCCCTGTATATAACTGAATCAGAGCTGAGTAACTCCCTGTATATAACTGAATCAGAGTAACTCCCTGTATATAACTGAATCAGAGTAACTCCCTGTATATAACTGAATCAGAGCAGAGTAACTCCCTGTATATAACTGAATCAGAGTAACTCCCTGTACATAACTGAATCAGAGCTGAATAACTGAATCAGAGCAGAGTAACTCCCTGTATATAACTGAATCAGAGTAACTCCCTGTATATAACTGAATCAGAGTAACTCCCTGTACATAACTGAATCAGAGTAACTCCCTGTACATAACTGAATCAGAGTAACTCCCTGTATATAACTGAATCAGAGCTGAGTAACTCCCTGTATATAACTGAATCAGAGTAACTCCCTGTATATAACTGAATCAGAGTAACTCCCTGTACATAACTGAATCAGAGTAACTCCCTGTACATAACTGAATCAGAGTAACTCCCTGTATATAACTGAATCAGAGCTGAGTAACTCCCTGTATATAACTGAATCAGAGTAACTCCCTGTATATAACTGAATCAGAGTAACTCCCTGTATATAACTGAATCAGAGCTGAGTAACTCCCTGTATATAACTGAATCAGAGTAACTCCCTGTATATAACTGAATCAGAGTAACTCCATGTATATAACTGAATCAGAGCAGAGTAACTCCCTGTATATAACTGAATCAGAGTAATTCCCTGTACATAACTGAATCAGAGTAACTCCCTGTATATAACTGAATCAGAGCTGAGGAACTGAATCAGAGCTGAGTAACTGAATCAGAGCTGAGTAACTGAATCAGAGCAGAGTAACTGAAACAGAGCTGAGTAACTCCCTGTATATAACTGAATCAGAGTAACTCCCTGCATATAACTGAATCAGAGTAACTCCCTGTACATAACTGAATCAGAGTAACTCCCTGTATATAACTGAATCAGAGTAACTCCCTGTATATAACTGAATCAGAGCTGAGTAACTGAATCAGAGCTGAGTAACTGAATCAGAGCTGAGTAACTGAATCAGAGCAGAGTAACTGAAACAGAGCTGAGTAACTCCCTGTATATAACTGAATCAGAGTAACTCCCTGCATATAACTGAATCAGAGTAACTCCCTGTACATAACTGAATCAGAGTAACTCCCTGTACATAACTGAATCAGAGCTGAGTAACTGAAACAGAGCTGAGTAACTCCCTGTATATAACTGAATCAGAGTAACTCCCTGCATATAACTGAATCAGAGTAACTCCCTGTACATAACTGAATCAGAGTAACTCCCTGTATATAACTGAATCAGAGTAACTCCCTGTATATAACTGAATCAAAGTCACTCCCTGTATATAACTGAATCAGAGTAACTCCCTGTATATAACTGAATCAGAGCTGAGTAACTGAATCAGAGCTGAGTAACTGAATCAGAGCTGAGTAACTGAATCAGAGCAGAGTAACTGAAACAGAGCTGAGTAACTCCCTGTATATAACTGAATCAGAGTAACTCCCTGCATATAACTGAATCAGAGTAACTCCCTGTACATAACTGAATCAGAGTAACTCCCTGTACATAACTGAATCAGAGCTGAGTAACTGAAACAGAGCTGAGTAACTCCCTGTATATAACTGAATCAGAGTAACTCCCTGCATATAACTGAATCAGAGTAACTCCCTGTACATAACTGAATCAGAGTAACTCCCTGTATATAACTGAATCAGAGTAACTCCCTGTATATAACTGAATCAGAGTAACTCCCTGTACATGACTGAATCAGAGTAACTCCCTGTACATAACTGAATCAGAGTAGCTCCCTGTATATAACTGAATCAGAGCTGAGTAACTGAATCAGAGCAGAGTAACTCCCTGTATATAACTGAATCAGCGTAACTCCCTGTACATAACTGAATCAGAGTAACTCCCTGTATATAACTGAATCAGAGCTGAGTAACTGAATCAGAGCAGAGTAACTCCCTGTATATAACTGAATCAGAGTAACTCCCTGTATATAACTTAATCAGAGTAACTCCCTGTATATAACTGAATCAGAGTAACTCCCTGTATATAACTGAATTAGAGTAACTCCCTGTACATAACTGAATCAGAGTAACTCCCTGTACATAACTGAATCAGAGTAACTCCCTGTATATAACTGAATCAGAGCTGAGTAACTCCCTGTATATAACTGAATCAGAGTAACTCCCTGTATATAACTGAATCAGAGTAACTCCCTGTATATAACTGAATCAGAGCTGAGTAACTCCCTGTATATAACTGAATCAGAGTAACTCCCTGTATATAACTGAATCAGAGTAACTCCATGTATATAACTGAATCAGAGCAGAGTAACTCCCTGTATATAACTGAATCAGAGTAATTCCCTGTACATAACTGAATCAGAGTAACTCCCTGTATATAACTGAATCAGAGCTGAGTAACTGAATCAGAGCTGAGTAACTGAATCAGAGCTGAGTAACTGAATCAGAGCAGAGTAACTGAAACAGAGCTGAGTAACTCCCTGTATATAACTGAATCAGAGTAACTCCCTGCATATAACTGAATCAGAGTAACTCCCTGTACATAACTGAATCAGAGCTGAGTAACTGAAACAGAGCTGAGTAACTCCCTGTATATAACTGAATCAGAGTAACTCCCTGCATATAACTGAATCAGAGTAACTCCCTGTACATAACTGAATCAGAGTAACTCCCTGTATATAACTGAATCAGAGTAACTCCCTGTATATAACTGAATCAGAGTAACTCCCTGTACATGACTGAATCAGAGTAACTCCCTGTACATAACTGAATCAGAGTAGCTCCCTGTATATAACTGAATCAGAGCTGAGTAACTGAATCAGAGCAGAGTAACTCCCTGTATATAACTGAATCAGAGTAACTCCCTGTACATAACTGAATCAGAGTAACTCCCTGTATATAACTGAATCAGAGCTGAGTAACTGAATCAGAGCAGAGTAACTCCCTGTATATAACTGAATCAGAGTAACTCCCTGTATATAACTTAATCAGAGTAACTCCCTGTATATAACTGAATCAGAGTAACTCCCTGTACATAACTGAATCAGAGTAACTCCCTGTATATAACTGAATCAGAGTAACTCCCTGTATATAACTGAATCAGAGTAACTCCCTGTATATAACTGAATCAGAGTAACTCCCTGTACATAACTGAATCAGAGTAACTCCCTGTATATAACTTAATCAGAGTAACTCCCTGTACATAACTGAATCAGAGTAACTCCCTGTATATAACTGAATCAGAGCTGAGTAACTCCCTGTATATAACTGAATCAGAGTAACTCCCTGTATATAACTGAATCAGAGTAACTCCCTGTATATAACTGAATCAGAGCTGAGTAACTCCCTGTATATAACTGAATCAGAGTAACTCCCGGTATATAACTGAATCAGAGTAACTCCCTGTATATAACTGAATCAGAGTAACTCCCTGTACATAACTGAATCAGAGTAACTCCCTGTACATAACTGAATCAGAGTAACTCCCTGTATATAACTGAATCAGAGCAGAGTAACTCCCTGTATATAACTGAATCAGAGTAACTCCCTATATATAACTGAATCAGAGTAACTCCCTGTACATAACTGAATCAGAGCTGAGTAACTCCCTGTATATAACTGAATCAGAGTAACTCCCTGTATATAACTGAATCAGAGCAGAGTGACTCCCTGTATATAACTGAATCAGAGTAACTCCCTGTACATAACTGAATCAGAGCTGAATAACTGAATCAGAGCAGAGTAACTCCCTGTACATAACTGAATCAGAGTAACTCCCTGTATATAACTGAATCAGAGTAACTCCCTGTATATAACTGAATCAGAGCTGAGTAACTCCCTGTATATAACTGAATCAGAGTAACTCCCTGTATATAACTGAATCAGAGTAACTCCCTGTACATAACTGAATCAGAGTAACTCCCTGTACATAACTGAATCAGAGTAACTCCCTGTACATAACTGAATCAGAGTAACTCCCTGTATATAACTGAATCAGAGCTGAGTAACTCCCTGTATATAACTGAATCAGAGTAACTCCCTGTATATAACTGAATCAGAGTAACTCCCTGTATATAACTGAATCAGAGCAGAGTAACTCCCTGTATATAACTGAATCAGAGTAACTCCCTGTACATAACTGAATCAGAGCTGAATAACTGAATCAGAGCAGAGTAACTCCCTGTATATAACTGAATCAGAGTAACTCCCTGTATATAACTGAATCAGAGTAACTCCCTGTACATAACTGAATCAGAGTAACTCCCTGTACATAACTGAATCAGAGTAACTCCCTGTATATAACTGAATCAGAGCTGAGTAACTCCCTGTATATAACTGAATCAGAGTAACTCACTGTATATAACTGAATCAGAGTAACTCCCTGTACATAACTGAATCAGAGTAACTCCCTGTACATAACTGAATCAGAGTAACTCCCTGTACATAACTGAATCAGAGTAACTCCCTGTATATAACTGAATCAGAGTAACTCCCTGTATATAACTGAATCAGAGTAACTCCCTGTATATAACTGAATCAGAGCTGAGTAACTCCCTGTATATAACTGAATCAGAGTAACTCCCTGTATATAACTGAATCAGAGTAACTCCATGTATATAACTGAATCAGAGCAGAGTAACTCCCTGTATATAACTGAATCAGAGTAATTCCCTGTACATAACTGAATCAGAGTAACTCCCTGTATATAACTGAATCAGAGCTGAGTAACTGAATCAGAGCTGAGTAACTGAATCAGAGCTGAGTAACTGAATCAGAGCAGAGTAACTGAAACAGAGCTGAGTAACTCCCTGTATATAACTGAATCAGAGTAACTCCCTGTACATAACTGAATCAGAGCTGAGTAACTGAAACAGAGCTGAGTAACTCCCTGTATATAACTGAATCAGAGTAACTCCCTGCATATAACTGAATCAGAGTAACTCCCTGTACATAACTGAATCAGAGTAACTCCCTGTATATAACTGAATCAGAGTAACTCCCTGTATATAACTGAATCAGAGTAACTCCCTGTACATGACTGAATCAGAGTAACTCCCTGTACATAACTGAATCAGAGTAGCTCCCTGTATATAACTGAATCAGAGCTGAGTAACTGAATCAGAGCAGAGTAACTCCCTGTATATAACTGAATCAGAGTAACTCCCTGTACATAACTGAATCAGAGTAACTCCCTGTATATAACTGAATCAGAGCTGAGTAACTGAATCAGAGCAGAGTAACTCCCTGTACATAACTGAATCAGAGTAACTCCCTGTACATAACTGAATCAGAGTAACTCCCTGTATATAACTGAATCAGAGTAACTCCCTGTATATAACTGAATCAGAGTAACTCCCTGTATATAACTGAATCAGAGCTGAGTAACTCCCTGTATATAACTGAATCAGAGTAACTCCCTGTATATAACTGAATCAGAGTAACTCCATGTATATAACTGAATCAGAGCAGAGTAACTCCCTGTATATAACTGAATCAGAGTAATTCCCTGTACATAACTGAATCAGAGTAACTCCCTGTATATAACTGAATCAGAGCTGAGTAACTGAATCAGAGCTGAGTAACTGAATCAGAGCTGAGTAACTGAATCAGAGCAGAGTAACTGAAACAGAGCTGAGTAACTCCCTGTATATAACTGAATCAGAGTAACTCCCTGTACATAACTGAATCAGAGCTGAGTAACTGAAACAGAGCTGAGTAACTCCCTGTATATAACTGAATCAGAGTAACTCCCTGCATATAACTGAATCAGAGTAACTCCCTGTACATAACTGAATCAGAGTAACTCCCTGTATATAACTGAATCAGAGTAACTCCCTGTATATAACTGAATCAGAGTAACTCCCTGTACATGACTGAATCAGAGTAACTCCCTGTACATAACTGAATCAGAGTAGCTCCCTGTATATAACTGAATCAGAGCTGAGTAACTGAATCAGAGCAGAGTAACTCCCTGTATATAACTGAATCAGAGTAACTCCCTGTACATAACTGAATCAGAGTAACTCCCTGTATATAACTGAATCAGAGCTGAGTAACTGAATCAGAGCAGAGTAACTCCCTGTATATAACTGAATCAGAGTAACTCCCTGTATATAACTTAATCAGAGTAACTCCCTGTATATAACTGAATCAGAGTAACTCCCTGTACATAACTGAATCAGAGTAACTCCCTGTATATAACTGAATCAGAGTAACTCCCTGTATATAACTGAATCAGAGTAACTCCCTGTATATAACTGAATCAGAGTAACTCCCTGTACATAACTGAATCAGAGTAACTCCCTGTATATAACTTAATCAGAGTAACTCCCTGTATATAACTGAATCAGAGCTGAGTAACTCCCTGTATATAACTGAATCAGAGTAACTCCCTGTATATAACTGAATCAGAGTAACTCCCTGTATATAACTGAATCAGAGTAACTCCCTGTACATAACTGAATCAGAGTAACTCCCTGTACATAACTGAATCAGAGTAACTCCCTGTATATAACTGAATCAGAGCTGAGTAACTCCCTGTATATAACTGAATCAGAGTAACTCCCTGTATATAACTGAATCAGAGTAACTCCCTGTATATAACTGAATCAGAGCAGAGTAACTCCCTGTATATAACTGAATCAGAGTAACTCCCTGTACATAACTGAATCAGAGCTGAATAACTGAATCAGAGCAGAGTAACTCCCTGTATATAACTGAATCAGAGTAACTCCCTGTATATAACTGAATCAGAGTAACTCCCTGTACATAACTGAATCAGAGTAACTCCCTGTACATAACTGAATCAGAGTAACTCCCTGTATATAACTGAATCAGAGCTGAGTAACTCCCTGTATATAACTGAATCAGAGTAACTCCCTGTATATAACTGAATCAGAGTAACTCCCTGTACATAACTGAATCAGAGTAACTCCCTGTACATAACTGAATCAGAGTAACTCCCTGTATATAACTGAATCAGAGCTGAGTAACTCCCTGTATATAACTGAATCAGAGTAACTCCCTGTATATAACTGAATCAGAGTAACTCCCTGTATATAACTGAATCAGAGCTGAGTAACTCCCTGTATATAACTGAATCAGAGTAACTCCCTGTATATAACTGAATCAGAGTAACTCCATGTATATAACTGAATCAGAGCAGAGTAACTCCCTGTATATAACTGAATCAGAGTAATTCCCTGTACATAACTGAATCAGAGTAACTCCCTGTATATAACTGAATCAGAGCTGAGTAACTGAATCAGAGCTGAGTAACTGAATCAGAGCAGAGTAACTGAAACAGAGCTGAGTAACTCCCTGTATATAACTGAATCAGAGTAACTCCCTGTACATAACTGAATCAGAGCTGAGTAACTGAAACAGAGCTGAGTAACTCCCTGTATATAACTGAATCAGAGTAACTCCCTGCATATAACTGAATCAGAGTAACTCCCTGTACATAACTGAATCAGAGTAACTCCCTGTATATAACTGAATCAGAGTAACTCCCTGTATATAACTGAATCAGAGTAACTCCCTGTACATGACTGAATCAGAGTAACTCCCTGTACATAACTGAATCAGAGTAGCTCCCTGTATATAACTGAATCAGAGCTGAGTAACTGAATCAGAGCAGAGTAACTCCCTGTATATAACTGAATCAGAGTAACTCCCTGTACATAACTGAATCAGAGTAACTCCCTGTATATAACTGAATCAGAGCTGAGTAACTGAATCAGAGCAGAGTAACTCCCTGTATATAACTGAATCAGAGTAACTCCCTGTATATAACTTAATCAGAGTAACTCCCTGTATATAACTGAATCAGAGTAACTCCCTGTACATAACTGAATCAGAGTAACTCCCTGTATATAACTGAATCAGAGTAACTCCCTGTATATAACTGAATCAGAGTAACTCCCTGTATATAACTGAATCAGAGTAACTCCCTGTACATAACTGAATCAGAGTAACTCCCTGTATATAACTTAATCAGAGTAACTCCCTGTATATAACTGAATCAGAGCTGAGTAACTCCCTGTATATAACTGAATCAGAGTAACTCCCTGTATATAACTGAATCAGAGTAACTCCCTGTATATAACTGAATCAGAGTAACTCCCTGTACATAACTGAATCAGAGTAACTCCCTGTATATAACTTAATCAGAGTAACTCCCTGTATATAACTGAATCAGAGCTGAGTAACTCCCTGTATATAACTGAATCAGAGTAACTCCCTGTACATAACTGAATCAGAGCTGAATAACTGAATCAGAGCAGAGTAACTCCCTGTATATAACTGAATCAGAGTAACTCCCTGTATATAACTGAATCAGAGTAACTCCCTGTACATAACTGAATCAGAGTAACTCCCTGTACATAACTGAATCAGAGTAACTCCCTGTATATAACTGAATCAGAGCTGAGTAACTCCCTGTATATAACTGAATCAGAGTAACTCCCTGTATATAACTGAATCAGAGTAACTCCCTGTACATAACTGAATCAGAGTAACTCCCTGTACATAACTGAATCAGAGTAACTCCCTGTATATAACTGAATCAGAGCTGAGTAACTCCCTGTATATAACTGAATCAGAGTAACTCCCTGTATATAACTGAATCAGAGTAACTCCCTGTATATAACTGAATCAGAGCTGAGTAACTCCCTGTATATAACTGAATCAGAGTAACTCCCTGTATATAACTGAATCAGAGTAACTCCATGTATATAACTGAATCAGAGCAGAGTAACTCCCTGTATATAACTGAATCAGAGTAATTCCCTGTACATAACTGAATCAGAGTAACTCCCTGTATATAACTGAATCAGAGCTGAGTAACTGAATCAGAGCTGAGTAACTGAATCAGAGCTGAGTAACTGAATCAGAGCAGAGTAACTGAAACAGAGCTGAGTAACTCCCTGTATATAACTGAATCAGAGTAACTCCCTGTATATAACTGAATCAGAGTAACTCCCTGTACATAACTGAATCAGAGCTGAGTAACTGAAACAGAGCTGAGTAACTCCCTGTATATAACTGAATCAGAGTAACTCCCTGCATATAACTGAATCAGAGTAACTCCCTGTACATAACTGAATCAGAGTAACTCCCTGTATATAACTGAATCAGAGTAACTCCCTGTATATAACTGAATCAGAGTAACTCCCTGTACATGACTGAATCAGAGTAACTCCCTGTACATAACTGAATCAGAGTAGCTCCCTGTATATAACTGAATCAGAGCTGAGTAACTGAATCAGAGCAGAGTAACTCCCTGTATATAACTGAATCAGAGTAACTCCCTGTACATAACTGAATCAGAGTAACTCCCTGTATATAACTGAATCAGAGCTGAGTAACTGAATCAGAGCAGAGTAACTCCCTGTATATAACTGAATCAGAGCAGAGTAACTCCCTGTATATAACTGAATCAGAGTAACTCCCTGTACATAACTGAATCAGAGTAACTCCCTGTATATAACTGAATCAGAGTAACTCCCTGTATATAACTGAATCAGAGTAACTCCCTGTATATAACTGAATCAGAGTAACTCCCTGTACATAACTGAATCAGAGTAACTCCCTGTATATAACATAATCAGAGTAACTCCCTGTATATAACTGAATCAGAGCTGAGTAACTGAATCAGAGCAGAGTAACTCCCTGTATATAACTGAATCAGAGTAACTCCCTGTATATAACTTAATCAGAGTAACTCCCTGTATATAACTGAATCAGAGTAACTCCCTGTATATAACTGAATCAGAGTAACTCCCTGTACATAACTGAATCAGAGTAACTCCCTGTATATAACTGAATCAGAGTAACTCCCTGTATATAACTGAATCAGAGTAACTCCCTGTATATAACTGAATCAGAGTAACTCCCTGTACATAACTGAATCAGAGTAACTCCCTGTATATAACTGAATCAGAGTAACTCCCTGTATATAACTGAATCAGAGCTGAGTAACTCCCTGTATATAACTGAATCAGAGTAACTCCCTGTATATAACTGAATCAGAGTAACTCCCTGTATATAACTGAATCAGAGTAACTCCCTGTACATAACTGAATCAGAGTAACTCCCTGTACATAACTGAATCAGAGTAACTCCCTGTATATAACTGAATCAGAGCTGAGTAACTCCCTGTATATAACTGAATCAGAGTAACTCCCTGTATATAACTGAATCAGAGTAACTCCCTGTACATAACTGAATCAGAGTAACTCCCTGTACATAACTGAATCAGAGTAACTCCCTGTATATAACTGAATCAGAGCTGAGTAACTCCCTGTATATAACTGAATCAGAGTAACTCCCTGTATATAACTGAATCAGAGTAACTCCCTGTATATAACTGAATCAGAGCTGAGTAACTCCCTGTATATAACTGAATCAGAGTAACTCCCTGTATATAACTGAATCAGAGTAACTCCATGTATATAACTGAATCAGAGCAGAGTAACTCCCTGTATATAACTGAATCAGAGTAATTCCCTGTACATAACTGAATCAGAGTAACTCCCTGTATATAACTGAATCAGAGCTGAGTAACTGAATCAGAGCTGAGTAACTGAATCAGAGCTGAGTAACTGAATCAGAGCAGAGTAACTGAAACAGAGCTGAGTAACTCCCTGTATATAACTGAATCAGAGTAACTCCCTGTATATAACTGAATCAGAGTAACTCCCTGTACATAACTGAATCAGAGCTGAGTAACTGAAACAGAGCTGAGTAACTCCCTGTATATAACTGAATCAGAGTAACTCCCTGCATATAACTGAATCAGAGTAACTCCCTGTACATAACTGAATCAGAGTAACTCCCTGTATATAACTGAATCAGAGTAACTCCCTGTATATAACTGAATCAGAGTACTCCCTGTACATGACTGAATCAGAGTAACTCCCTGTACATAACTGAATCAGAGTAGCTCCCTGTATATAACTGAATCAGAGCTGAGTAACTGAATCAGAGCAGAGTAACTCCCTGTATATAACTGAATCAGAGTAACTCCCTGTACATAACTGAATCAGAGTAACTCCCTGTATATAACTGAATCAGAGCTGAGTAACTGAATCAGAGCAGAGTAACTCCCTGTATATAACTGAATCAGAGCAGAGTAACTCCCTGTATATAACTGAATCAGAGTAACTCCCTGTACATAACTGAATCAGAGTAACTCCCTGTATATAACTGAATCAGAGTAACTCCCTGTATATAACTGAATCAGAGTAACTCCCTGTATATAACTGAATCAGAGTAACTCCCTGTACATAACTGAATCAGAGTAACTCCCTGTATATAACTTAATCAGAGTAACTCCCTGTATATAACTGAATCAGAGCTGAGTAACTGAATCAGAGCAGAGTAACTCCCTGTATATAACTGAATCAGAGTAACTCCCTGTATATAACTTAATCAGAGTAACTCCCTGTATATAACTGAATCAGAGTAACTCCCTGTATATAACTGAATCAGAGTAACTCCCTGTACATAACTGAATCAGAGTAACTCCCTGTATATAACTGAATCAGAGTAACTCCCTGTATATAACTGAATCAGAGTAACTCCCTGTATATAACTGAATCAGAGTAACTCCCTGTACATAACTGAATCAGAGTAACTCCCTGTATATAACTGAATCAGAGTAACTCCCTGTATATAACTGAATCAGAGCTGAGTAACTCCCTGTATATAACTGAATCAGAGTAACTCCCTGTATATAACTGAATCAGAGTAACTCCCTGTATATAACTGAATCAGAGTAACTCCCTGTACATAACTGAATCAGAGTAACTCCCTGTACATAACTGAATCAGAGTAACTCCCTGTATATAACTGAATCAGAGCTGAGTAACTCCCTGTATATAACTGAATCAGAGTAACTCCCTGTATATAACTGAATCAGAGTAACTCCCTGTACATAACTGAATCAGAGTAACTCCCTGTACATAACTGAATCAGAGTAACTCCCTGTACATAACTGAATCAGAGTAACTCCCTGTATATAACTGAATCAGAGCTGAGTAACTCCCTGTATATAACTGAATCAGAGTAACTCCCTGTATATAACTGAATCAGAGTAACTCCCTGTATATAACTGAATCAGAGCTGAGTAACTCCCTGTATATAACTGAATCAGAGTAACTCCCTGTATATAACTGAATCAGAGTAACTCCATGTATATAACTGAATCAGAGCAGAGTAACTCCCTGTATATAACTGAATCAGAGTAATTCCCTGTACATAACTGAATCAGAGTAACTCCCTGTATATAACTGAATCAGAGCTGAGTAACTGAATCAGAGCTGAGTAACTGAATCAGAGCTGAGTAACTGAATCAGAGCAGAGTAACTGAAACAGAGCTGAGTAACTCCCTGTATATAACTGAATCAGAGTAACTCCCTGTACATAACTGAATCAGAGCTGAGTAACTGAAACAGAGCTGAGTAACTCCCTGTATATAACTGAATCAGAGTAACTCCCTGCATATAACTGAATCAGAGTAACTCCCTGTACATAACTGAATCAGAGTAACTCCCTGTATATAACTGAATCAGAGTAACTCCCTGTATATAACTGAATCAGAGTAACTCCCTGTACATGACTGAATCAGAGTAACTCCCTGTACATAACTGAATCAGAGTAGCTCCCTGTATATAACTGAATCAGAGCTGAGTAACTGAATCAGAGCAGAGTAACTCCCTGTATATAACTGAATCAGAGTAACTCCCTGTACATAACTGAATCAGAGTAACTCCCTGTATATAACTGAATCAGAGCTGAGTAACTGAATCAGAGCAGAGTAACTCCCTGTATATAACTGAATCAGAGTAACTCCCTGTACATAACTGAATCAGAGTAACTCCCTGTATATAACTGAATCAGAGTAACTCCCTGTATATAACTGAATCAGAGTAACTCCCTGTATATAACTGAATCAGAGTAACTCCCTGTACATAACTGAATCAGAGTAACTCCCTGTATATAACTTAATCAGAGTAACTCCCTGTATATAACTGAATCAGAGCTGAGTAACTGAATCAGAGCAGAGTAACTCCCTGTATATAACTGAATCAGAGTAACTCCCTGTATATAACTTAATCAGAGTAACTCCCTGTATATAACTGAATCAGAGTAACTCCCTGTATATAACTGAATCAGAGTAACTCCCTGTACATAACTGAATCAGAGTAACTCCCTGTATATCTGAATCAGAGTAACTCCCTGTATATAACTGAATCAGAGTAACTCCCTGTATATAACTGAATCAGAGTAACTCCCTGTACATAACTGAATCAGAGTAACTCCCTGTATATAACTGAATCAGAGTAACTCCCTGTATATAACTGAATCAGAGCTGAGTAACTCCCTGTATATAACTGAATCAGAGTAACTCCCTGTATATAACTGAATCAGAGTAACTCCCTGTACATAACTGAATCAGAGTAACTCCCTGTACATAACTGAATCAGAGTAACTCCCTGTATATAACTGAATCAGAGCTGAGTAACTCCCTGTATATAACTGAATCAGAGTAACTCCCTGTATATAACTGAATCAGAGTAACTCCCTGTATATAACTGAATCAGAGCAGAGTAACTCCCTGTATATAACTGAATCAGAGTAACTCCCTGTACATAACTGAATCAGAGCTGAATAACTGAATCAGAGCAGAGTAACTCCCTGTATATAACTGAATCAGAGTAACTCCCTGTATATAACTGAATCAGAGTAACTCCCTGTACATAACTGAATCAGAGTAACTCCCTGTACATAACTGAATCAGAGTAACTCCCTGTATATAACTGAATCAGAGCTGAGTAACTCCCTGTATATAACTGAATCAGAGTAACTCCCTGTATATAACTGAATCAGAGTAACTCCCTGTATATAACTGAATCAGAGTAACTCCCTGTACATAACTGAATCAGAGTAACTCCCTGTACATAACTGAATCAGAGTAACTCCCTGTATATAACTGAATCAGAGCTGAGTAACTCCCTGTATGTAACTGAATCAGAGTAACTCCCTGTATATAACTGAATCAGAGTAACTCCCTGTACATAACTGAATCAGAGTAACTCCCTGTACATAACTGAATCAGAGTAACTCCCTGTATATAACTGAATCAGAGCTGAGTAACTCCCTGTATATAACTGAATCAGAGTAACTCCCTGTATATAACTGAATCAGAGTAACTCCCTGTACATAACTGAATCAGAGTAACTCCCTGTACATAACTGAATCAGAGTAACTCCCTGTATATAACTGAATCAGAGCTGAGTAACTCCCTGTATATAACTGAATCAGAGTAACTCCCTGTATATAACTGAATCAGAGTAACTCCCTGTACATAACTGAATCAGAGTAACTCCCTGTATATAACTGAATCAGAGCTGAGTAACTCCCTGTATATAACTGAATCAGAGTAACTCCCTGTATATAACTGAATCAGAGTAACTCCCTGTATATAACTGAATCAGAGCTGAGTAACTCCCTGTATATAACTGAATCAGAGTAACTCCCGGTATATAACTGAATCAGAGTAACTCCCTGTATATAACTGAATCAGAGTAACTCCCTGTACATAACTGAATCAGAGTAACTCCCTGTACATAACTGAATCAGAGTAACTCCCTGTATATAACTGAATCAGAGCAGAGTAACTCCCTGTATATAACTGTATCAGAGTAACTCCCTGTATATAACTGAATCAGAGTACCTCCCTGTACATAACTGAATCAGAGCTGAGTAACTCCCTGTATATAACTGAATCAGAGTAACTCCCTGTATATAACTGAATCAGAGCAGAGTGACTCCCTGTATATAACTGAATCAGAGTAACTCCCTGTACATAACTGAATCAGAGCTGAATAACTGAATCAGAGCAGAGTAACTCCCTGTACATAACTGAATCAGAGTAACTCCCTGTACATAACTGAATCAGAGTAACTCCCTGTATATAACTGAATCAGAGCTGTGTAACTCCCTGTATATAACTGAATCAGAGTAACTCCCTGTATATAACTGAATCAGAGTAACTCCCTGTATATAACTGAATCAGAGCTGAGTAACTCCCTGTATATAACTGAATCAGAGTAACTCCCTGTATATAACTGAATCAGAGTAACTCCATGTATATAACTGAATCAGAGCAGAGTAACTCCCTGTATATAACTGAATCAGAGTAATTCCCTGTACATAACTGAATCAGAGTAACTCCCTGTATATAACTGAATCAGAGCTGAGTAACTGAATCAGAGCTGAGTAACTGAATCAGAGCTGAGTAACTGAATCAGAGCAGAGTAACTGAAACAGAGCTGAGTAACTCCCTGTATATAACTGAATCAGAGTAACTCCCTGCATATAACTGAATCAGAGTAACTCCCTGTACATAACTGAATCAGAGTAACTCCCTGTATATAACTGAATCAGAGTAACTCCCTGTATATAACTGAATCAGAGTAACTCCCTGTACATGACTGAATCAGAGTAACTCCCTGTACATAACTGAATCAGAGTAGCTCCCTGTATATAACTGAATCAGAGCTGAGTAACTGAATCAGAGCAGAGTAACTCCCTGTATATAACTGAATCAGAGTAACTCCCTGTACATAACTGAATCAGAGTAACTCCCTGTATATAACTGAATCAGAGCTGAGTAACTGAATCAGAGCAGAGTAACTCCCTGTATATAACTGAATCAGAGTAACTCCCTGTATATAACTTAATCAGAGTAACTCCCTGTATATAACTGAATCAGAGTAACTCCCTGTATATAACTGAATCAGAGTAACTCCCTGTACATAACTGAATCAGAGTAACTCCCTGTATATAACTGAATCAGAGTAACTCCCTGTATATAACTGAATCAGAGCTGAGTAACTCCCTGTATATAACTGAATCAGAGTAACTCCCTGTATATAACTGAATCAGAGTAACTCCCTGTACATAACTGAATCAGAGTAACTCCCTGTACATAACTGAATCAGAGTAACTCCCTGTATATAACTGAATCAGAGCTGAGTAACTCCCTGTATATAACTGAATCAGAGTAACTCCCTGTATATAACTGAATCAGAGTAACTCCCTGTATATAACTGAATCAGAGCAGAGTAACTCCCTGTATATAACTGAATCAGAGTAACTCCCTGTACATAACTGAATCAGAGCTGAATAACTGAATCAGAGCAGAGTAACTCCCTGTATATAACTGAATCAGAGTAACTCCCTGTACATAACTGAATCAGAGTAACTCCCTGTACATAACTGAATCAGAGTAACTCCCTGTACATAACTGAATCAGAGCTGAGTAACTCCCTGTATATAACTGAATCAGAGTAACTCCCTGTATATAACTGAATCAGAGTAACTTCCTGTACATAACTGAATCAGAGTAACTCCCTGTACATAACTGAATCAGAGTAACTCCCTGTATATAACTGAATCAGAGCTGAGTAACTCCCTGTATATAACTGAATCAGAGTAACTCCCTGTATATAACTGAATCAGAGTAACTCCCTGTATATAACTGAATCAGAGCTGAGTAACTCCCTGTATATAACTGAATCAGAGTAACTCCCTGTATATAACTGAATCAGAGTAACTCCCTGTATATAACTGAATCAGAGCTGAGTAACTGAATCAGAGCTGAGTAACTGAATCAGAGCTGAGTAACTGAATCAGAGCAGAGTAACTGAAACAGAGCTGAGTAACTCCCTATATATAACTGAATCAGAGTAACTCCCTGTACATAACTGAATCAGAGCTGAGTAACTGAAACAGAGCTGAGTAACTCCCTGTATATAACTGAATCAGAGTAACTCCCTGCATATAACTGAATCAGAGTAACTCCCTGTACATAACTGAATCAGAGTAACTCCCTGTATATAACTGAATCAGAGTAACTCCCTGTATATAACTGAATCAGAGTAACTCCCTGTACATGACTGAATCAGAGTAACTCCCTGTACATACCTGAATCAGAGTAGCTCCCTGTATATAACTGAATCAGAGCTGAGTAACTGAATCAGAGCAGAGTAACTCCCTGTATATAACTGAATCAGAGTAACTCCCTGTACATAACTGAATCAGAGTAACTCCCTGTATATAACTGAATCAGAGCTGAGTAACTGAATCAGAGCAGAGTAACTCCCTGTATATAACTGAATCAGAGTAACTCCCTGTATATAACTTAATCAGAGTAACTCCCTGTATATAACTGAATCAGAGTAACTCCCTGTATATAACTGAATCAGAGTAACTCCCTGTACATAACTGAATCAGAGTAACTCCCTGTATATAACTGAATCAGAGTAACTCCCTGTATATAACTGAATCAGAGTAACTCCATGTATATAACTGAATCAGAGCAGAGTAACTCCCTGTATATAACTGAATCAGAGTAATTCCCTGTACATAACTGAATCAGAGTAACTCCCTGTATATAACTGAATCAGAGCTGAGTAACTGAATCAGAGCTGAGTAACTGAATCAGAGCTGAGTAACTGAATCAGAGCAGAGTAACTGAAACAGAGCTGAGTAACTCCCTGTATATAACTGAATCAGAGTAACTCCCTGTACATAACTGAATCAGAGCTGAGTAACTGAAACAGAGCTGAGTAACTCCCTGTATATAACTGAATCAGAGTAACTCCCTGCATATAACTGAATCAGAGTAACTCCCTGTACATAACTGAATCAGAGTAACTCCCTGTATATAACTGAATCAGAGTAACTCCCTGTATATAACTGAATCAGAGTAACTCCCTGTACATGACTGAATCAGAGTAACTCCCTGTACATAACTGAATCAGAGTAGCTCCCTGTATATAACTGAATCAGAGCTGAGTAACTGAATCAGAGCAGAGTAAC
>NC_034182.2:44646555-44659055 GCF_002021735.2 Oncorhynchus kisutch
GTATGGTAAACACAGGTATGGTAAACACAGGTATGTAGAGATGTGGTAAACACAGGTATGTAGAGTTATGGTAAACACAGGTATGTAGAGGTATGGTAAACACAGGTATGTAGAGGTATGTAGAGTTATGGTAAACACAGGTATGTAGAGGTATGGTAAACACAGGTATGTAGAGGTATGGTAAACACAGGTATGGTAAACACAGGTATGTAGAGGTATGGTAAACACAGGTATGGTAAACACAGGTATGGTAAACACAGGTATGTAGAGGTATGGTAAACACAGGTATGTAGAGGCATGGTAAACACAGGTATGTAGAGGTATGTAGAGGCATGGTAAACACAGGTATGTAGAGGTATGTAGAGGTATGGTAAACACAGGTATGTAGAGGTATGGTAAACACAGGTATGTAGAGGCATGGTAAACACAGGTATGTAGAGGCATGGTAAACACAGGTATGTAGAGGTATGTAGAGGTATGGTAAACACAGGTATGTAGAGGTATGGTAAACACAGGTATGGTAAACACAGGTATGTAGAGGTATGGTAAACACAGGTATGTAGAGGCATGGTAAACACAGGTATGTAGAGGTATGTAGAGGCATGGTAAACACAGGTATGTAGAGGTATGTAGAGGTATGGTAAACACAGGTATGTAGAGGTATGGTAAACACAGGTATGTAGAGGCATGGTAAACACAGGTATGTAGAGGTATGGTAAACACAGGTATGTAGAGGCATGGTAAACACAGGTATGTAGAGGTATGGTAAACACAGGTATGTAGAGGTATGGTAAACACAGGTATGTAGAGGTATGGTAAACACAGGTATGTAGAGGTATCCGAATGTATATACTGTATATACAGTGCCTTGCTAAAGTATTCACTCCCCCTTGGCGTTTTTCCTATTTTGTTGTATTACAACCTGTAATTTAAATGGATTTTTATTTGGATTTCATGTAGTGGACAGACACAAAATAGTCCAAACTGGTGAAGTGAAATGAAAAAAATGACTTGTTTCAAAAAATAAATAAAAAAAGAAAGGGAAAAGTGGTGCGTATGTATTCACCCCCTTTGCTATTAAGCCCCTAAATAAAATCTGGTGCAACCAATTACCTTCATAAGTCACATAATTAGTTAAATAAAGTCCACCTGTCTGCAATCTGAGTGATTGGAGTGTCTGTCCATAGGACCACATTTAGCCTTCCACAGAGCTGGGCTTTACGGAAGAGTAGCCAGAAAAAAGCTAGCAAACACGTTTGGTGTTCACCAAAAATCGCTCTGTCTGGCGCAAAACCAACACGTCTCATCACCCCGAGAACACTATCCCCACAGTGAAGCATGGTGGTGGCAGCATCATGCTGTGGGGATGTTTTTCATCAGCAGGGACTGGGAAACTGGTCAGAGTTTAAGGAATGATGGATGGCGCTAAATACAGGGAAATTCTTGAGGGAAACCTGTTTCAGTCTTCCAGAGATTTGAGACTGGTACGGAGGTTCACCTTCCAGCATTACAATGACCCTAAGCATACTGCTAAAGCAACACTGGAGTGGTTTCAGGAGAAACATTAAAATGTCTTGGAATGGCCCAGACCTCAATCCAATTGAGAATCTGTGGTATGACTTAAAGATTGCTGTACACCTCATAGAGACATACCCCAAGAGACTTGCAGCTGTAATTGTTGCAAAAGGTGGCTCTACAACGTATTGACTTTGGGAGGGGGGTGAATAGTTATGCAAAAGGTGGCTCTACAACGTATTGACTTTGGGAGGGTGAATAGTTATGCAGCAGGTGTCTCTACAACGTATTGACTTTGGGAGGGAGGTGAATAGTTATGCAACAGGTGGCTCTACAACGTATTGACTTTAGGAGCCAATTCCTCCTTTGGCCGCCTTTCCTTCCAGTTCTCTGTTGCCAATGACTGGAACAAATTGCAAAAATCACTGAAGCTGGAGACTCATACATCCCTCACTAACTTTAAGCAGCTCACAGATCATTGCACCTGTACAAAGCCCATCTGTAAATAGCCCACCCAACTACCTCATCCCCATACTGTTATTTTTTGTTGTTGCTCCTTTTACTGTATGTATGTATTTATCTTGCTCCTTTGGACCCCAGTATCTCTACTTGCACATTCATCTTCTGCACATCTACCATTCCAGTGTTTAATTGCTATATTGTAATTACTTCGCCAATATGGCCCTATTTATTGCCTTACCTCCCTAATCTTACCTCACTCACTGTATATAGACTTTTTCTATTGTATTATTGACTGTATGTTTGTTTATTCCATGTGTAACTCTGTGTTGTTGTTTGTGTTGCATTGCTTTGCTTTATCTTGGCCAGGTCGCAATTGTAAATGAGAACTTGTTCTCAACTGGCCTACCTGGTTAAAAAAAGGTGATATAAATAAATTAAATTAAAATACCTCAACTGGACATGTGCATAAATGACCAAGTTGAGGAAGATAAACTCCTTGGAGGATTTAGTTAATAGGAGTAACATTGGATGGTCAATTATCATGGTCAAGTCACATTGACAAAGTTGTGGTGAAGATGGAGAAAGGTATATCTGCTTTAAAAAAGGTTCTGCAAATTATATATTTTTTTACCCTTTTATATCCTCAATTGGATATACAGTCTTGTCACATCGCTGCAACTCCCCTACGGACTCCTGAGAGGCGAAGGTAGAGAGCCATGCGTCCCCCGAAACACAACCCTGCCAATCTACACTGCTTCTTGACACACTGCTTGCTTAACCAGCCACAGCAATGTGTCAGAGGAAACACCATACAGCGTGCATTGTTCCTGGCCCGCCGCAGAAGTCGCTAGAGCGCGATGGGACAAGGAGATCCTGGCAGGCCAAACCCTCCCCTAAACCAGGCCGACACTGGGCCAATTGTGCGTTGCCTCATGGGTCTCCCGGTCGAAGCCAGGTTAGAGACACAGCCTGGGATCGAACCCGGATCTGTAGTGACGCCTCAAGCACTGCAGTGCCGAAGACCGCTGCGCAACTCAGGAGGCCAATGTTCTTAAGATTTTTACGCAAAGATAAACTATGCTAGTTGTTTCGATCTTGTCCCATCTTGATTACTGCGCGGTAATATGCTCATGTGCAGCAAAAAAAGAACTAGCAAAGCTGTGACTGGCTCAAAACAGAGCAGCCCGCCTTGCCTTTTACTGCCTACGTAGAACATCAAGAACATGCCAGTCCTTCCTGGTTAAAACATCAACAATATGCCAGTCCTTCCTGGTTGAAACATCAACAATATGCCAGTCCTTCCTGGTTGAAACGTCAACAACATGCCAGTCCTTCCTGGTTAAAACATCAACAACATGCCAGTCCTTCATGTTTGAAACGTCAACAATATGCCAGTCCTTCCTGGTTGAAACGTCAACAACATGCCAGTCCTTCCTGGTTAAAACATCAACGATATGCCAGTCCTTCCTGGGTGAAACGTCAACAACACGCCAGTCCTTCCTGGTTAAAACATCAACAACATGCCAGTCCTTCCTGGTTGAAACATCAACAATATGCCAGTCCTTCCTGTTTGAAACATCAACAACATGCCAGTCCTTCCTGGTTGAAACATCAAAAACATGCCAGTCCTTCCTGGTTAAAACATCAACAATATGCCAGTCCTTCCTGGGTGAAACGTCAACAACACGCCAGTCCTTCCTGGTTAAAACATCAACAACATGCCAGTCCTTCCTGGTTAAAACATCAACAACATGCCAGTCCTTCCTGGTTGAAACATCAACAATATGCCAGTCCTTCCTGGTTGAAACATCAACAATATGCCAGTCCTTCTTGGTTGAAACATCAACAACATGCCAGTCCTTCCTGGTTGAAACATCAACAATATGCCAGTCCTTCCTGGTTGAAACATCAACAACATGCCAGTCCTTCCTGGTTGAAACATCAACAACATGCCAGTCCCTCCTGGTTGAAACATCAACAACATGCCAGTCCTTCCTGGTTGAAACATCAACAATATAACAGTCCTTCCTGGTTGAAACATCAACAATATGCCAGTCCTTCCTGGTTGAAACATCAACAACATGCCAGTCCTTCCTGGTTGAAACATCAACAATATGCCAGTCCTTCCTGGTTGAAACATCAACAACATGCCAGTCCTTCCTGGTTGAAACATCAACAATATGCCAGTCCTTCCTGGTTGAAACATCAACAATATGCCAGTCCTTCCTGGTTGAAACATCAACAACATGCCAGTCCTTCGTGGTTGAGGTTAAAACATCAACAATATGCCAGTCCCTCCTGGTTGAGGTTAAAACATCAACAACATGCCAGTCCTTCCTGGTTGAGGTTAAAACATCAACAATATGCCAGTCCTTCCTGGTTGAGGTTAAAACATCAACAACATGCCAGTCCTTCCTGGTTGAGCTTAAAACATCAACAATATGCCAGTCCTTCCTGGTTGAAACATCAACAACATGCCAGTCCTTCCTGGTTGAGGTTAAAACATCAACAATATGCCAGTCCTTCCTGGTTGAGGTTAAAACATCAACAATATGCCAGTCCTTCCTGGTTGAGGTTAAAACATCAACAACATGCCAGTCCTTCCTGGTTGAGGTTAAAACATCAACAATATGCCAGTCCTTCCTGGTTGAGGTTAAAACATCAACAACATGCCAGTCCTTCCTGGTTGAGGTTAAAACATCAACAACATGCCAGTCCTTCCTGGTTGAAACATCAACAACATGCCAGTCCCTCCTGGTTGAAACATCAACAACATGCCAGTCCTTCCTGGTTGAAACATCAACAACATGCCAGTCCTTCCTGGTTAAAACGTCAACAACATGCCAGTCCTTCCTGGTTGAAACATCAACAACATGCCAGTCCTTCCTGGTTGAAACATCAACAATATGCCAGTCCTTCCTGGTTGAAACATCAACAATATGCCAGTCCCTCCTGGTTAAAACATCAACAATATGCCAGTCCTTCCTGGTTGAGGTTAAAACATCAACAACATGCCAGTCCTTCCTGGTTGAGGTTAAAACATCAACAATATGCCAGTCCTTCCTGGTTGAGGTTAAAACATCAACAACATGCCAGTCCTTCCTGGTTGAGGTTAAAACATCAACAACATGCCAGTCCTTCCTGGTTGAGGTTAAAACATCAACAATATGCCAGTCCTTCCTGGTTGAGGTTAAAACATCAACAATATGCCAGTCCTTCCTGGTTGAGGTTAAAACATCAACAACATGCCAGTCCTTCCTGGTTGAAACATCAACAATATGCCAGTCCTTCCTGGTTGAGGTTAAAACATCAACAATATGCCAGTCCTTCCTGGTTGAGGTTAAAACATCAACAATATGCCAGTCCTTCCTGGTTGAGGTTAAAACATCAACAACATGCCAGTCCTTCCTGGTTGAGGTTAAAACATCAACAACATGCCAGTCCCTCCTGGTTGAGGTTAAAACATCAACAACATGCCAGTCCCTCCTGTTGAAACATCAACAACATGCCAGTCCTTCCTAGTTAAAACATCAACAATATGCCAGTCCCTCCTGGTTGAGGTTAAAACATCAACAATATGCCAGTCCTTCCTGGTTGAGGTTAAAACATCAACAACATGCCAGTCCCTCCTGGTTGAGGTTAAAACATCAACAACATGCCAGTCCCTCCTGGTTGAGGTTAAAACATCAACAATATGCCAGTCCTTCCTGGTTGAGGTTAAAACATCAACAATATGCCAGTCCTTCCTGGTTGAGGTTAAAACATCAACAATATGCCAGTCCCTCCTGGTTGAGGTTAAAACATCAACAACATGCCAGTCCTTCCTGGTTGAGGTTAAAACATCAACAATATGCCAGTCCTTCCTGGTTGAGGTTAAAACATCAACAACATGCCAGTCCTTCCTGGTTGAGCTTAAAACATCAACAATATGCCAGTCCTTCCTGGTTGAAACATCAACAACATTCCAGTCCTTCCTGGTTGAGGTTAAAACATCAACAATATGCCAGTCCTTCCTGGTTGAGGTTAAAACATCAACAATATGCCAGTCCTTCCTGGTTGAGGTTAAAACATCAACAACATGCCAGTCCTTCCTGGTTGAGGTTAAAACATCAACAATATGCCAGTACTTCCTGGTTGAGGTTAAAACATCAACAACATGCCAGTCCTTCCTGGTTGAGGTTAAAACATCAACAACATGCCAGTCCTTCCTGGTTGAAACATCAACAACATGCCAGTCCCTCCTGGTTGAAACATCAACAACATGCCAGTCCTTCCTGGTTGAAACATCAACAACATGCCAGTCCTTCCTGGTTAAAACGTCAACAACATGCCAGTCCTTCCTGGTTGAAACATCAACAACATGCCAGTCCTTCCTGGTTGAAACATCAACAATATGCCAGTCCTTCCTGGTTGAAACATCAACAATATGCCAGTCCCTCCTGGTTAAAACATCAACAATATGCCAGTCCTTCCTGGTTGAGGTTAAAACATCAACAACATGCCAGTCCTTCCTTGTTGAGGTTAAAACATCAACAATATGCCAGTCCTTCCTGGTTGAGGTTAAAACATCAACAACATGCCAGTCCTTCCTGGTTGAGGTTAAAACATCAACAACATGCCAGTCCTTCCTGGTTGAGGTTAAAACATCAACAATATGCCAGTCCTTCCTGGTTGAGGTTAAAACATCAACAATATGCCAGTCCTTCCTGGTTGAGGTTAAAACATCAACAACATGCCAGTCCTTCCTGGTTGAAACATCAACAATATGCCAGTCCTTCCTGGTTGAGGTTAAAACATCAACAATATGCCAGTCCTTCCTGGTTGAGGTTAAAACATCAACAATATGCCAGTCCTTCCTGGTTGAGGTTAAAACATCAACAACATGCCAGTCCTTCCTGGTTGAGGTTAAAACATCAACAACATGCCAGTCCCTCCTGGTTGAAACATCAACAACATGCCAGTCCCTCCTGGTTGAAACATCAACAACATGCCAGTCCTTCCTGGTTAAAACATCAACAATATGCCAGTCCCTCCTGGTTGAGGTTAAAACATCAACAATATGCCAGTCCTTCCTGGTTGACGTTAAAACATCAACAACATGCCAGTCCTTCCTGGTTGAGGTTAAAACATCAACAACATGCCAGTCCCTCCTGGTTGAGGTTAAAACATCAACAATATGCCAGTCCTTCCTGGTTGAGGTTAAAACATCAACAATATGCCAGTCCTTCCTGGTTGAGGTTAAAACATCAACAACATGCCAGTCCCTCCTGGTTGAGGTTAAAACATCAACAACATGCCAGTCCTTCCTGGTTGAGGTTAAAACATCAACAATATGCCAGTCCTTCCTGGTTGAGGTTAAAACATCAACAATATGCCAGTCCCTCCTGGTTGAGGTTAAAACATCAACAATATGCCAGTCCTTCCTGGTTGAGGTTAAAACATCAACAATATGCCAGTCCTTCCTGGTTGAAACATCAACAACATGCCAGTCCTTCCTGGTTGAGGTTAAAACATCAACAATATGCCAGTCCCTCCTGGTTGAGGTTAAAACATCAACAATATGCCAGTCCCTCCTGGTTGAGGTTAATACATCAACAATATGCCAGTCCTTCCTGGTTGAGGTTAAAACATCAACAATATGCCAGTCCTTCCTGGTTGAGGTTAAAACATCAACAATATGCCAGTCCCTCCTGGTTGAGGTTAAAACATCAACAATATGCCAGTCCCTCCTGGTTGAGGTTAAAACATCAACAATATGCCAGTCCTTCCTGGTTGAGGTTAAAACATCAACAATATGCCAGTCCCTCCTGGTTGAGGTTAAAACATCAACAATATGCCAGTCCCTCCTGGTTGAGGTTAAAACATCAACAACATGCCAGTCCCTCCTGGTTGAGGTTAAAACATCAACAACATGCCAGTCCCTCCTGGTTGAGGTTAAAACATCAACAACATGCCAGTCCCTCCTGGTTGAGGTTAAAACATCAACAACATGCCAGTCCTTCCTGGTTGAGGTTAAAACATCAACAACATGCCAGTCCTTCCTGGTTGAGGTTAAAACATCAACAACATGCCAGTCCTTCCTGGTTAAAACATCAACAACATGCCAGTCCTTCCTGGTTGAGGTTAAAACATCAACAACATGCCAGTCCCTCCTGGTTGAGGTTAAAACATCAACAACATGCCTGTCCTTCCTGGTTAAAACATCAACAACATGCCAGTCCCTCCTGGTTGAGGTTAAAACATCAACAACATGCCAGTCCCTCCTGGTTGAGGTTAAAACATCAACAACATGCCAGTCCCTCCTGGTTGAGGTTAAAACATCAACAACATGCCAGTCCCTCCTGGTTGAGGTTAAAACATCAACAACATGCCAGTCCTTCCTGGTTGAGGTTAAAACATCAACAACATGCCAGTCCTTCCTGGTTGAAACATCAACAACATGCCAGTCCTTCCTGGTTGAGGTTAAAACATCAACAACATGCCAGTCCTTCCTGGTTAAAACGTCAACAACATGACAGTCCCTCCTGGTTGAGGTTAAAACGTCAACAACATGCCAGTCCCTCCTGGTTGAGGTTAAAACGTCAACAACATGCCAGTCCCTCCTGGTTGAGGTTAAAACATCAACAATATGCCAGTCCCTCCTGGTTGAGGTTAAAACATCAACAATATGCCAGTCCCTCCTGGTTGAGGTTAAAACATCAACAATATGCCAGTCCTTCCTGGTTGAGGTTAAAACATCAACAACATGCCAGTCCTTCCTGGTTGAGGTTAAAACATCAACAATATGCCAGTCCCTCCTGGTTGAGGTTAAAACATCAACAATATGCCAGTCCCTCCTGGTTGAGGTTAAAACATCAACAACATGCCAGTCCCTCCTGGTTGAGGTTAAAACATCAACAACATGCCAGTCCCTCCTGGTTGAGGTTAAAACATCAACAACATGCCAGTCCTTCCTGGTTGAGGTTAAAACATCAACAACATGCCAGTCCTTCCTGGTTGAGGTTAAAACATCAACAACATGCCAGTCCTTCCTGGTTAAAACATCAACAACATGCCAGTCCTTCCTGGTTGAGGTTAAAACATCAACAACATGCCAGTCCTTCCTGGTTAAAACATCAACAACATGCCAGTCCCTCCTGGTTGAGGTTAAAACATCAACAACATGCCAGTCCCTCCTGGTTGAGGTTAAAACATCAACAACATGCCAGTCCCTCCTGGTTGAGGTTAAAACATCAACAACATGCCAGTCCTTCCTGGTTGAGGTTAAAACATCAACAACATGCCAGTCCTTCCTGGTTGAAACATCAACAACATGCCAGTCCTTCCTGGTTGAGGTTAAAACATCAACAACATGCCAGTCCTTCCTGGTTAAAACATCAACAACATGCCAGTCCTTCCTGGTTGAGGTTAAAACATCAACAACATGCCAGTCCCTCCTGGTTGAGGTTAAAACATCAACAACATGCCAGTCCTTCCTGGTTAAAACATCAACAACATGCCAGTCCCTCCTGGTTGAGGTTAAAACATCAACAACATGCCAGTCCTTCCTGGTTAAAACGTCAACAACATGCCAGTCCCTCCTGGTTGAGGTTAAAACGTCAACAACATGCCAGTCCCTCCTGGTTGAGGTTAAAACGTCAACAACATGCCAGTCCCTCCTGGTTGAGGTTAAAACATCAACAACATGCCAGTCCCTCCTGGTTAAAACATCAACAACATGCCAGTCCTTCCTGGTTGAAACATCAACAACATGCCAGTCCCTCCTGGTTGAGGTTAAAACATCAACAACATGCCAGTCCCTCCTGGTTAAAACGTCAACAACATGCCAGTCCCTCCTGGTTAAAACATCAACAACATGCCAGTCCCTCCTGGTTAAAACGTCAACAACATGCCAGTCCCTCCTGGTTAAAACGTCAACAACATGCCAGTCCCTCCTGGTTAAAACGTCAACAACATGCCAGTCCCTCCTGGTTGAGGTTAAAACATCAACAACATGCCAGTCCTTCCTGGTTGAGGTTAAAACATCAACAACATGCCAGTCCCTCCTGGTTGAGGTTAAAACATCAACAACATGCCAGTCCTTCCTGGTTGAGGTTAAAACATCAACAACATGCCAGTCCCTCCTGGTTGAGGATTGACCAGAGTTTCTTCTCTTTTGGTTTTAATCAAATAATATTAATCTCAGACACCCCACGATACGATATTATCACAATATGTATTGGTATTCTCACAAATCTATACATATTGCATTTTGAAACTGTGATTTTATTGTGATTCGCCGTTCCAGACATTTCTCACCATATGTCTGCTGCAGAGAGACGGAGAGAGACAATTCGTTTTGATAAGTCATGGAAATAAGTGCTTAAAACAACATTACTTCCTTTTTTCTATTTACAAAGATGGAGAACAAGTTTCGAAGGACAAATACTGAAGTTTTGGTACAGCCAACTAGAGCAAAAATAATATTGTGTCAAAGTAATATCCCAATGGGCCTCCCAAGTGGAGCAGCGGTCTAAGGCACCGCATCGCAGTGCTTGAGGCGTCACAAGAGACCGTTGGTTCGATCCCAGGCTGTGTCTCAACCTGTCGTGTCCGGGAGACCCATGAGACGGTGCACAATTGGCCCAGCGTCGTCCGGTTTAGGGGAGGGTTTTTCCTTTTGCATTCTAGCGACTCCTTGTGGTGGGCTGGGCACCTGCAAGCTGACTTCGGTTGCCAGTTGGACGGTGTTTCCTCCAGCACATTGGTGCGGCTGGCTTCTCGGTTAAGCAAGCAGTGTGTCAAGAAGCAGTCGTCAGGGTTGTGTTTGGGGGGATGCATGGCATTCAACCTTCGCCTCTCCTGAGTCCGTAAGGGAGTTGCAGCGATGGGACAAGACTGTAACTACCAATTGGGAGAAAAGGGGTAAAATAAATAAATAATAATAATAATAATAACAAAATATTTCAATATGTGGCAATATCGTCCACTATTATCTATTAATTAACCTCGGTAATTTTTCATCCAAGTTGTCAGAACTCAGAGGATTGTCAATGTTGATAGACAAACACTCACTTTACGGGATTCAAAATTACAATGCTGTCTTTCGTAATTTGTCCAGATATACACTACCGCTCAAAAGTTTTAGAACACCTACTCATTCAAGGGTTATTCTTCATTTTTAGAATATTTTCTACATTGTAGAATTATAGTGAAGACATCAAAACTATGAAATAACACATATGGAATCATGTAGTAACCAAAAAAGTGTTAAATAAATAAAAATATATTTTAGATTTTAGATTCTTCAAATAGCCCCCCTTTGCTTTGATGACAGCTTTGCACAAGCTTGGCATTCTCTCAACCAGCTTCATTAGATAGTCACCTGGAATGCATATCAATTATCAGGTGTGCTTTATTAAAAGTTAATTTGTGGAATTTCTTTCTTTCCTTCTTAATGCGTTTGAGCCAATCAGTTGTGTTGTGACAAGGTAGGGGTGGTATACAGAAGATAGCCCTATTTGGTCCATATTATTTAAATAACGACAAATGACAGTCCATCATTTATTTAAGACATGAAGGTCAGTCAATACGGAAAATGTAAAGAACTTTGAAAGTTTCTTCAAGTGCAGTCGCAAAAACATGGACACCATATAGGGTACAGAGTATAATTTGGGACAGAGTTCCTAACATGGACACCGTATAGGGTACAGAGTATCATTTGGGACAGAGATCCTAACATGGACACCATATACGGTACAAAGTATCAAAGTTCCTAACATTCTGCAGCGATAAGCCATCCCATCTGGTTGGAGTTTAGTGGGATTATCATTTGTTTTTCAACAGGACAATGACCCAACACACCTCCAGGCTGTGTAAGGGATATTTGACCAAGAAGGAGAGTGATGGAGTGCTGCATCAGATGCCCTGGCCTCCACAATCACCCAACCTCAACCCAATTGAGATGGTTTGGGATGAGTTGGACCACAGAGTGAAGGAAATGCAGCCAACAAGTGCTCAGCATATGTGGGAACTCCTTTAAGACCATTGGAAAAGCATTCCAGGTGAAGCTGGTTGAGAAAATGCCAAGAATGTGGAAAGATGTCACCAAGACAAAGGATGGCTATTTAAAGAATCTCAAATATAAAATATATTTTGATTTGTTTAACATTTTCTGGTTACTACATGATTCCATATGTGTTATTTCATAGTTTTGATGTCTTCACTATTCTTCTACAATGTAGAAAATCGTATAAATGTAAAATAAACCCTTGAATGAGAAGGTCTTCTAAAACCTTTGACCGGTAGTGTACATTGATGTTTAGTGTCATGTCCAAGTTTGCTAATCTTGCAAATGAAAAAAAATCATTAAAGTAGTTGGCAATATCAGTTAGTTTAGTGATGAATGAGTCATCTGATTCAATGAATGATGGAGCTGAGTTTGCCTTTTTGCAAAAAAATTCATTCCAAAGCTTTTTAATATCAATTCTTTGTCATTTATCTTCATTTTATAGTGTAGTTTCTTTTTGTTTTCATTCAGTTTA
>NC_034182.2:44664055-44694055 GCF_002021735.2 Oncorhynchus kisutch
GTTTTGTGGTTGTTTTCTTTGTGTGTTTGACAGAACTGTTCCTGTTGTTTCTTTGTAGTTTTATATTTCAGTTTTGATGAATATTAAAAACCACGCTGCACCTTGGTCCTCACCTTCTTCCACCGACGATTACAAGGTGCTTCAACAAAGTACTGAGTAAAGGGTCTGAATGCTAATGTCATGTTTCAGTTTTTATTTTGAATACATTTGCAAACATTTCTATAAACCTGTTTTTGCTTTGTGGGGTATTGTTTGTAGATTAATGAAAAAAAAATAATCATCAATTTTAGAATAAGGCTGTAAACAAACAAAAAAATGTAGAGAAAGTCAAGGGGTCTGAATACCTTCCAAGGGCCCTGTATATCAACAAATTGGTGTTTCAGTTTGCTGTTTGCTGATGATCTGGTGCTTCTGTCACCAACCAAGGAGGGCCTACAGCAGCACCTAGATCTTCTGCACAGATTCTGTCAGACCTGGGCCCTGACAGTAAATCTCAGTAAGACCAAAATAATGGTGTTCCAAAAAAGGTCCAGTTGCCAGAACCACAAATACAAATTCCATCTAGACACCATTGCCCTAGAGCACACAAAAAACTATACATACCTTGGCCTAAACATCAGCGCCACAGGTAACTTCCACAAAGCTGTGAACGATCTGAGAGACAAGGCAAATATAAAAATACATTTTGACGTACTGATAAATAAAATTCAACTAATTAGGATCTGGCAAAAAATACTCAAATCAGTTATAGAACCCATTTCCCATTATGGTTGTGAGCTCTGGGGTCCGCTCACCGACCAAGAAATCACTAAATGGGACAAACAACAAATTGCATGCAGAATTCTGCAAAAAATCCTGTGTGCAACTTAGGCCGATACACACTAATTATCAAAATCCAGAAAAGAGAAGTTAAATTCTACAACCACCTAAAAGGAAGCGATTCCCAAACCTTCCATAACAAAGCCATCACCTACAGAGAGATGAACCTGGAGAAGAGTCTCCTAAGCAAGCTGGTCCTGGGTCTCTGTTCACAAACACAAACATGACTATGTACAGACTCAGTGAACATAGCCTTGCTATTGAGAAAGGCCGCCGTAGGCAGATCTGGCTCTCAAGAGAAGACAGGCTATGTGCTCACTGTCCACAAAATGAGGTGGAAAATGAGCTGCACTTCCTAACCTCCTGCCAAATGTATGACCATATTAGTACCACATATTTCCATCAGATTACACAGACCCACAAAGAATTTGAAAAACAAACCCAATTTTGATTAAACTCCCATATCTACTGGGTGAAATACCACAGTGTGCCATCACAGCAGCAAGATTTGTGACCTGTTGCCTCAAGTAAAGAGCAACCAGTGAAGAACAAACACCATTATAAATACAACCCATTTTTATGTTTATTTTTATTTATCTTCCCCTTTTCACATAATATGACATTTGTCTTTATTCTTCTGGAACTTCTGTGAGTGTAATTGTTCATGTGCATTTTTTATTGTTTATTTCACTTTTGTTTATTTTCTACTTCACTTGATTTGGCAACGAAAACACATGTTTCCCATGATTGAATTGAATTGAGACAGATCATACAATACATAGGGTTTTTATTTTGTCACACATAGATAGATATCACTTACAGGTCTTGATTCACATTTACTCGTTACATACTAAATATAAGTATAATATATCAATAAGACAAGTAATATTTGAAATAAACATTTTTTTTTTAACAAACAAACAATGCAACAATACACAAGAACATACTAAAAAGGCCCCTGAGTAACAACTGACAGAACAGAAGGTTTAACTGACTATATACCTGACAGAACAGAAGGTTTAACTGACTATATAACTGACAGAACAGAAGGTTTAACTGACTATATAACTGACAGAACAGAAGGTTTAACTGACTATATACCTGACAGAACAGAAGGTTTAACTGACTATATACCTGACAGAACAGAAGGTTTAACTGACTATATGACTGACAGAACAGAAGGTTAACTGACTATATAACTGACAGAACAGAAGGTTTAACTGACTATATGACTGACAGAACAGAAGGTTTAACTGACTATATACCTGACAGAAGGGTTAACTGACTATATAACTGACAGAACAGAAGGTTTAACTGACTATATAACTGACAGAACAGAAGGTTAACTGACTATATACCTGACAGAACAGAAGGTTTAACGGACTATATAACTGACAGATCAGAAGGTTTAACTGACTATATAACTGACAGAACAGAAGGTTTAACTGACTATATAACTGACAGAAGGGTTAACTGACTATATAACTGACAGAACAGAAGGTTTAACTGACTATATAACTGACAGAACAGAAGGTTTAACTGACTATATAACTGACAGAACAGAAGGTTTAACTGACTATATACCTGACAGAACAGAAGGTTTAACTGACTATATAACTGACAGATCAGAAGGTTTAACTGACTATATAACTGACAGAACAGAAGGTTTAACTGACTATATAACTGACAGAACAGAAGGTTTAACTGACTATATAACTGACAGAAGGGTTAACTGACTATATAACTGACAGAACAGAAGGTTTAACTGACTATATAACTTACAGAACAGAAGGTTTAACTGACTATATACCTGACAGAAGGTTTAACTGACTATATAACTGACAGAACAGAAGGTTTAACTGATTATATAACTGACAGAACAGAAGGTTTAACTGACTATATACCTGACAGAACAGAAGGTTTAACTGACTATATACCTGACAGAACAGAAGGTTTAACTGACTATATACCTGACAGAACAGAAGGTTTAACTGACTATATAACTGACAGAACAGAAGGTTAACTGACTATATACCTGACAGAACAGAAGGTTAACTGACTATATAACTGACAGAACAGAAGGTTTAACTGACTATATAACTGACAGAACAGAAGGTTTAACTGACTATATACCTGACAGAAGGGTTAACTGACTATATAACTGACAGAACAGAAGGTTTAACTGACTATATAACTGACAGAACAGAAGGTTTAACTGACTATATACCTGACAGAACAGAAGGTTTAACTGACTATATACCTGACAGAACAGAATGTTTAACTGACTATATAACTGACAGAACAGAAGGTTAACTGACTATATACCTGACAGAACAGAAGGTTTAACTGACTATATAACTGACAGATCAGAAGGTTTAACTGACTATATAACTGACAGAACAGAAGGTTTAACTGACTATATAACTGACAGAAGGGTTAACTGACTATATAACTGACAGAACAGAAGGTTTAACTGACTATATAACTGACAGAACAGAAGGTTTAACTGACTATATAACTGACAGAAGGGTTAACTGACTATATAACTGACAGAACAGAAGGTTTAACTGACTATATAACTTACAGAACAGAAGGTTTAACTGACTATATACCTGACAGAAGGTTTAACTGACTATATAACTGACAGAACAGAAGGTTTAACTGATTATATAACTGACAGAACAGAAGGTTTAACTGACTATATACCTGACAGAACAGAAGGTTTAACTGACTATATACCTGACAGAACAGAAGGTTTAACTGACTATATACCTGACAGAACAGAAGGTTTAACTGACTATATAACTGACAGAACAGAAGGTTAACTGACTATAAACCTGACAGAACAGAAGGTTTAACTGACTATATAACTGACAGATCAGAAAGTTTAACTGACTATATAACTGACAGAACAGAAGGTTTAACTGACTATATAACTGACAGAAGGGTTAACTGACTATATAACTGACAGAACAGAAGGTTTAACTGACTATATAACTGACAGAACAGAAGGTTTAACTGACTATATAACTGACAGAAGGTTTAACTGACTATATACCTGACAGAACAGAAGGTTTAACTGACTATATACCTGACAGAACAGAAGGTTTAACTGACTATATAACTGACAGAACATAAGGTTTAACTGACTATATGACTGACAGAACAGAAGGTTTAACTGACTATATGACTGACAGAACAGAAGGTTTAACTGACTATATAACTGACAGAACAGAAGGTTTAACTGACTATATACCTGACAGAACAGAAGGTTTAACTGACTATATAACTGACAGATCAGAAGGTTTAACTGACTATATAACTGACAGAACAGAAGGTTTAACTGACTATATAACTGACAGAACAGAAGGTTTAACTGACTATATAACTGACAGAAGGGTTAACTGACTATATAACTGACAGAACAGAAGGTTTAACTGACTATATAACTTACAGAACAGAAGGTTTAACTGACTATATACCTGACAGAAGGTTTAACTGACTATATAACTGACAGAACAGAAGGTTTAACTGATTATATAACTGACAGAACAGAAGGTTTAACTGACTATATACCTGACAGAACAGAAGGTTTAACTGACTATATACCTGACAGAACAGAAGGTTTAACTGACTATATACCTGACAGAACAGAAGGTTTAACTGACTATAAACCTGACAGAACAGAAGGTTTAACTGACTATATAACTGACAGATCAGAAGGTTTAACTGACTATATAACTGACAGAACAGAAGGTTTAACTGACTATATAACTGACAGAAGGGTTAACTGACTATATAACTGACAGAACAGAAGGTTTAACTGACTATATAACTGACAGAACAGAAGGGTTAACTGACTATATACCTGACAGAAGGGTTAACTGACTATATAACTGACAGAACAGAAGGTTTAACTGACTATATAACTGACAGAACAGAAGGTTTAACTGACTATATAACTAACAGAACAGAAGGTTTAACTGACCATATAACTGACAGATCAGAAGGTTTAACTGACTATATAACTGGCAGAAGGGTTAACTGACTATATACCTGACAGAACAGAAGGTTTAACCGACTATATACCTGACAGAACAGAAGATTTAACTGACTATATAACTGACAGAACAGAAGGTTTAACTGACTATATAACTGACAGAACAGAAGGTTTAACTGACTATATAACTAACAGAACAGAAGGTTTAACTGACCATATAACTGACAGATCAGAAGGTTTAACTGACTATATAACTGACAAAAGGGTTAACTGACTATATAACTGACAGAACAGAAGGGTTAGCTGACTATATACCTGACAGAACAGAAGGTTTAACTGACTATATAACTTACAGAACAGAAGGTTTAACTGACTATATACCTGACAGAAGGTTTAACTGACTATATAACTGACAGAACAGAAGGTTTAACTGATTATATAACTGACAGAACAGAAGGTTTAACTGACTATATACCTGACAGAACAGAAGGTTTAACTGACTATATACCTGACAGAACAGAAGGTTTAACTGACTATATACCTGACAGAACAGAAGGTTTAACTGACTATATAACTGACAGAACAGAAGGTTAACTGACTATAAACCTGACAGAACAGAAGGTTTAACTGACTATATAACTGACAGATCAGAAAGTTTAACTGACTATATAACTGACAGAACAGAAGGTTTAACTGACTATATAACTGACAGAAGGGTTAACTGACTATATAACTGACAGAACAGAAGGTTTAACTGACTATATAACTGACAGAACAGAAGGTTTAACTGACTATATAACTGACAGAAGGTTTAACTGACTATATACCTGACAGAACAGAAGGTTTAACTGACTATATACCTGACAGAACAGAAGGTTTAACTGACTATATAACTGACAGAACATAAGGTTTAACTGACTATATGACTGACAGAACAGAAGGTTTAACTGACTATATGACTGACAGAACAGAAGGTTTAACTGACTATATAACTGACAGAACAGAAGGTTTAACTGACTATATACCTGACAGAACAGAAGGTTTAACTGACTATATAACTGACAGATCAGAAGGTTTAACTGACTATATAACTGACAGAACAGAAGGTTTAACTGACTATATAACTGACAGAACAGAAGGTTTAACTGACTATATAACTGACAGAAGGGTTAACTGACTATATAACTGACAGAACAGAAGGTTTAACTGACTATATAACTTACAGAACAGAAGGTTTAACTGACTATATACCTGACAGAAGGTTTAACTGACTATATAACTGACAGAACAGAAGGTTTAACTGATTATATAACTGACAGAACAGAAGGTTTAACTGACTATATACCTGACAGAACAGAAGGTTTAACTGACTATATACCTGACAGAACAGAAGGTTTAACTGACTATATACCTGACAGAACAGAAGGTTTAACTGACTATATAACTGACAGAACAGAAGGTTAACTGACTATAAACCTGACAGAACAGAAGGTTTAACTGACTATATAACTGACAGATCAGAAGGTTTAACTGACTATATAACTGACAGAACAGAAGGTTTAACTGACTATATAACTGACAGAAGGGTTAACTGACTATATAACTGACAGAACAGAAGGTTTAACTGACTATATAACTGACAGAACAGAAGGGTTAACTGACTATATACCTGACAGAAGGGTTAACTGACTATATAACTGACAGAACAGAAGGTTTAACTGACTATATAACTGACAGAACAGAAGGTTTAACTGACTATATAACTAACAGAACAGAAGGTTTAACTGACCATATAACTGACAGATCAGAAGGTTTAACTGACTATATAACTGGCAGAAGGGTTAACTGACTATATACCTGACAGAACAGAAGGTTTAACCGACTATATACCTGACAGAACAGAAGATTTAACTGACTATATAACTGACAGAACAGAAGGTTTAACTGACTATATAACTGACAGAACAGAAGGTTTAACTGACTATATAACTAACAGAACAGAAGGTTTAACTGACCATATAACTGACAGATCAGAAGGTTTAACTGACTATATAACTGACAGAAGGGTTAACTGACTATATAACTGACAGAACAGAAGGGTTAGCTGACTATATACCTGACAGAACAGAAGGTTTAACTGACTATATACCTGACAGAACAGAAGGGTTAACTGACTATATAACTAACAGAACAGAAGGTTTAACTGACTATATAACTGACAGAACAGAAGGTTTAACTGACTATATAACTAACAGAACAGAAGGTTTAACTGACTATATAACTGACAGAACAGAAGGTTTAACTGACTATATAACTGACAGAAGGTTTAACTGACTATATAACTGACAGAACAGAAGGTTTAACTGACTATATAACTAACAGAACAGAAGGTTTAACTGACTATATAACTAACAGAACAGAAGGTTTAACTGACTATATAACTGACAGAAGGTTTAACTGACTATATAACTGACAGAACAGAAGGTTTAACTGACTATATAACTGACAGAACAGAAGGTTTAACTGACTATATTACTAACAGAACAGAAGGTTTAACTGACTATATTACTAACAGAACAGAAGGTTTAACTGACTATATTACTAACAGAACAGAAGGTTTAACTGACTATATAACTGACAGAAGGGTTAACTGACTATATACCTGACAGAAGGGTTAACTGACTATATACCTGACAGAACAGAAGCGTTAGCTGACTATATACCTGACAGAACAGAAGGGTTAACTGACTATATACCTGACAGAACAGAAGGTTTAACTGACTATATACCTGACAGAACAGAAGGTTTAACTGACTATATACCTGACAGAACAGAAGGTTTAACTGACTATATACCTGACAGAACAGAAGGGTTAACTGACTATATACCTGACAGAACAGAAGGTTTAACTGACTATATAACTGACAGAAGGGTTAACTGACTATATACCTGACAGAAGGGTTAACTGACTATATAACTGACAGAAGGGTTAACTGACTATATACCTGACAGAAGGGTTAACTGACTATATACCTGACAGAACAGAAGGTTTAACTGACTATTTAACTGACAGAACAGAAGGTTAACTGACTATATAACTGACAGAACAGAAGGTTAACTGACTATATAACTGACAGAACAGACCTGGTTACAAGTTACTTATTGGTATGGAACAGAAATGGGAATTCCTATATGTTATGGAATCCAGGTGTGTTTGTTTGTGTTTCAATAAGGGTGTGTGTGTGTTTCAGTAGGGGTGTGTGTGTGTGTTTCAGTAGGGGTGTGTGTTTCAGTAATTGTGTGTATGTTTGTGTGTTCGCTTCGTCTCAAGTCCAAACCTCTCAGGTGAGCTCCGTGGCGGAGGTGGACCCTCGGGGGTTGCCGTGGTAACTGGCGTGTGTCAGGAGTGTATGTCGGGTTCCGTGACGATTCACCCCATTGTGTGCGATGCTACCATGACGACCACCCTGACTCCTCCTCCTGGCGGAGAAGAAGATGAAGAAATGCATTATGGTCTGTTTTTGAAGAAACATAAAACATGACGCAGAACCCACACACACACACACACAGACACACACACACACACACACACACACACACACACTGCTACGGTACCTGTCGCTGCGGTCGTTGTGTGGGTCGGCGGAGCAGGACTCGAAGCGGCTCAGGGTGTAGATGCTGCTCTGTCTGTTGGCATGGAAACGGGCGCTATGTAGTTCCATCTGGTCGTATTCAGACAGACGGACAAACGGACAGCAGCGCATTGCACGCTTAAACCCTGCACGGAACCTACGCACATGAACACATTGTACCTCTTAAACCCTGCACGGAACCTACGCACATAAACACATTGTACCTCTTAAATCCTGCACGGAACCTACGCACATAAACACATTGTACCTCTTAAACCCTGCACGGAACCTACGCACATAAACACATTGTACCTCTTAAACCCTGCACGGAACCTACGCACATAAACACATTGTACCTCTTAAACCCTGCACGGAACCTACGCACATAAACACATTGTACCTCTTAAACCCTGCACGGAACCTACGCACATAAACACATTGTACCTCTTAAACCCTGCACGGAACCTACGCACATAAACACATTGTACCTCTTAAACCCTGCACGGAACCTACGCACATAAACACATTGTACCTCTTAAACTCTGCACGGAACCTACGCACATAAACACATTGTACCTCTTAAACCCTGCACGGAACCTACGCATATAAACACATTGTACCTCTTAAACCCTGCACGGAACCTGCTATTGAGAAAGCAGCAGATGACAGGGTTGTACATGGTGTGTGTTCCTAGCTCCTACCTGCTATTGAGACAGCAGTAGATGACAGGGTTGTAATGGTGTGTGTTCCTAGCTCCTACCTGCTATTGAGACAGCAGTAGATGACAGGGTTGTACATGGTGTGTGTTCCTAGCTCCTACCTGCTATTGAGACAGCAGTAGATGACAGGGTTGTACATGGTGTGTGTTCCTAGCTCCTACCTGCTATTGAGACAGCAGCAGATGACAGGGTTGTGCATGGTGTGTGTTCCTAGCTCCTACCTGCTATTGAGACAGCAGTAGATGACAGGGTTGTACATGGTGTGTGTTCCTAGCTCCTACCTGCTATTGAGACAGCAGTAGATGACAGGGTTGTACATGGTGGAGCTCATAGCCAGCCACAACACTGATAGATACACCTGTTGGATGAGAATAATTTATAATTAATGCTAAACATTAGTAATGACTATATAGATAATCAGAGGTTGAATTGGGCCGGAACACAACGGTACTGAGTACCGGCACCTCCAATGTTCTATTAAATCACATGTCACATGCTTGGTAAACAACAGGTGTAGAGTAACAGTTAAATGCTTAGTTATGGGTCCTGCCCAACAACGCAGAGAAAAATACAATTTTAAAATAATAAAAAGATAATAACATGAGGAATAAATACACAAATGGGTAATTATAACTAGGTTATATACACAGGGTACCAGTACTGATAACTAGGTTATATACACAGGGTACCAGTACTGGGTAATGATAACTAGGTTATATACACAGGGTACCAGTACTGAGTAATGATAACTAGGTTATATACACAGGGTACCAGTACTGGGTAATGATAACTAGGTTATATACACAGGGTACCAGTACTGAGTCAATGAGTAATGATAACTAGGTTATATACACATGGTACCAGTACTGGGTAATGATAACTAGGTTATATACACAGGGTACCAGTACTGAGTAATGATAACTAGGTTATATACACAGGGTACCAGTACAGGGTAATGATAACTAGGTTATATACACAGGGTACCAGTACTGAGTAATGATAACTAGGTTATATACACAGGGTACCAGTACTGAGTAATGATAACTAGGTTATATACACAGGGTACTAGTACTGAGTAATGATAACTAGGCTATATACACAGGGTACCAGTACTGAGTAATGATAACTAGGTTATATACACAGGGTACTAGTACTGAGTAATGATAACTATGTTATATACACAGGGTACCAGTACTGAGTAACGATAACTAGGCTATATACACAGTGTACCAGTACTGTGTAATGATAACTAGGTTATAATAACCAGGGTACCAGTCCATATGCAGGGGTCCGAGGTAATTGAGGTGTATATGTACATATAACTAGGAATAAAGTGACAGAGACAGTAGCATCATGTCAATGTAGATAGTCCGGTTACTTAAATAGTTATCCAAATAGACTAACTATTTAACTAAGTAACTAATTAACTAACTATTTAGAAGCTGGTAAGGCTCCTGTTGGCTCCATACTTCCATACCGTATCAGTACTCCTGGTCTTCCATACTCCATACCGTATCAGTACTCCTGGTCTTCCATACTCCATACCGTATCAGTACTCCTGGTCTTCCATACTCCATACTGTATCAGTACTCCTGGTCTTCCATACTCCATACCGTATCAGTACTCCTGGTCGTGCGGTAGCAGAGAGAACAGACTTGGGTGGCTGGAGTATTTTACCATTTTTAGGGCCTTCCCCCATCTTGGATGGCAGGGAGCTATGCCACAGTGATGTACTGGGCCTACCCTCTTTAGCACATTGCAGCCAGATGTCAAGCAGTTGCCATACCAACATGCTTTCACAGACACAGCTGGCACATGTTTTCAGACTCCTGAAAAGGGAAGAAATGTTGTTATGCCTTCTTCATGGTCCAAGCACACCGAGACAGTCATGAAGAGGGCACGACAACACCTATTCCCCCTCACGAGACTGAAAACATTTGGCATGGGTCCTCAGATCCTCAAAAGATTCTACAACTGCACCATTGAGAACGTCACTGCCTGGTATGGCAACTACTCGGCCTCCGACCGCAAGGCGCTACAGAGGGTGGTGCGTACGGCCCAATACATTACTGGGGCCAAGCTTCCTGCCATCCAGGACCTCTATACCAGGCGGTGTCAGAGGAAGGCCCTAAGAATTATCAGACTCCAGCCACCCTAGTCATAGACTGTTCTCTCTGCTACCGCACGGCAAGCGGTACCGGAGCGCCAAGTCTAGGTTCAAGAGGCTTCTAAACAGCTTCTACCCCCCAAGCCATAAGAATCCTGAAAATCTATTCAAATGGCTACCCAGACTATTTGCATTGCCCCCCCCCCCCCCCCTCACACTGCTGCTACTGTTATTATCGATGCATAGTCACTTTAATAACTCTACCTACATGTACATAACAACTCAATTACCTCGACACCGGTGCCCCCTGTATATAGCCTCCACATTGACTCTGTACCGGTATCCTCTGTATATAGCCTCCACATTGATGTAGTACCGGTATCCTCTGTATATAGCCTCCACATTGACTCTGTACCGGTGCCCCCTGTATATAGCCTCCACATTGGTTCTGGTTGGGATATGTACGTACGATCACTGTGGGTACATAGTCGTCGACCCATGTATTCAAGAAGTTTAAGACTGATGTGGTAAATTCCTCAAAGCCATCTGTGCTAGCGAAAAAGTCCGGTAGCTTATCATACGCTTCAACAGACCACTTCCGCATTGAGCGGGTCATTGGTACTTCCTGTTCTCTTGTAAGCAGCAATCATGAGGATAGAGTTATGGTTAGATTTGCCAAATGGAGGGCGAGTGAGAGCTTTGTATGTGTTTCTGTGTGTGGAGTAAATCAAATCAAATGTATTTATATAGCCCTTCGTACATCAGCTGATATCTCAAAGTGCTGTACAGAAACCCAGCCTAAAACTCCAAACAGCAAGCAATGCAGGTGTAGAAGCACGGTGGTCTAGAGTTTTTTCACCTCTAGTTGCACAGGTAAAAATGGTAAAAAAAACTGGTAAAACGGATTTAAGTTTCCCTGCATTAAAAGTCCCCGGCCACTAGGAGCGCCGCCTCTGAATGAGCACTTTCTTGTTTACTTATGGCCTTATACAGCTGGTTGAGTCTGGTCTTAGTGCCAGCATCAGTTTGTGGTGGTAAATAGACAACTAAGAAAAATATAGATGAAAACTCTCTTGGTACATAGTGTGGTCTACAGCTTATCATGAGGTACTCTACCTCAGGTGAGCAATACCTCGAGACTTGTTTAATATTAGATTTCGAGCATCAGCTGTTATTGATAAAGAGACACACCCCTTACCTGAGGCTGCCGTCTGGTCTGCACGATGGAGAAATCTTTGAGATATACACTGAGTATACAAAACATTAAGAACACCTGCTCTTTCCATGAGACTGACCGGGTGAATCCAGGTGAAAGCTATGATCCCGTATTGATGTCACTTGTTAAATCCACTTCAGTCAGTGTAGATGAAGGGGAAGAGACAGGTTAAAAAAAGAAATTTAAGTGTTGAGACATGGATTGTGTATGAAAGCCATTCAGAGGGTGAACGGGCAAGACAAATATTTAAATGCCTTTGAATGGGGTATGGTAGTAGGTGCCAGGCGCACTGGTTTGTGTCAATAACTGCAACAGTCCTGGGTTTTTCACGCTCAACAGTTTCCTGTGTGAATCAAGAATGGTCAACCACCCAATCGACATCCAGCTAACTTGACACAACAATGGGAAGCTTTGGAGTCAACATGGGCCAGCATCCCTGGAGTCAACATGGGCCAGCATCCCTGGAGTCAACATGGGCCAGCATCCCTGGAGTCAACATGGGCCAGCATCCCTGGAGTCAACATGGGCCAGCATCCCTGTGGAACGCTTCCGGCACGTTCTGGAGTCTATGCGCCTACAAATAGCATTATTCTGTGCACGTGACAAAAACTATTTGATTTGATTTTGGTTTGGTTTGAGGCTGTTCTGAGGGCAATATGAGGGCAACTGAATATTAGGAAGGTGTTTCTGATGTGTGGTATACTCTGTGTATACCATCTATGTCCTTGTTCAGCCACGACTCTGAGAAACAGGGTATTAGATATTATAGTTCTGCTGGTCTGGTTGATAGGAACGAAGTTCACCCAGTTTGATCTGCAGCACATTCTCCAACATAAAGAGGACGGTATATTTTGTTCACCCAGGTTAGGAGGCTGCTTGGCCTTATTGCACCTGTTGACCTGACTCTGTTGAACAGTCTGTTGACCTGACTCTGTTGAACAGTCTGTTGGACCTGACTCTGTTGAACAGTCTGTTGGACCTGACTCTGTTGAACAGTCTGTTGGAGCTGACCTGACTCTGTTGAACAGTCTGTTGGACCTGACTCTGTTGAACAGTCTGTTGGACCTGACTCTGTTGAACAGTCTGTTGACCTGACTATGTTGAACAGTCTGTTGACCTGACTTTGTTGAACAGTCTGTTGGACCTGACTCTGTTGAACAGTCTGTTGGACCTGACTCTGTTGAACAGTCTGTTGGACCTGACTCTGTTGAACAGTCTGTTGAACCTGACTCTGTTGAACAGTCTGTTGGACCTGACTCTGTTGAACAGTCTGTCGAACTGACTCTGTTGAAGTCTGTTGGACCTGACTCTGAACAGTCTGTTGGACCTGACTCTGTTGAACAGTCTGTTGGACCTGACTCTGTTGAACAGTCTGTTGGACCTGACTCTGTTGAACAGTCTGTTGGACCAGACTCTGTTGAACAGTCTGTTGGACCTGACTCTGTTGAACAGCCTGTTGACCTGACTCTGTTGAACAGTCTGTTGACCTGACTCTGTTGAACAGTCTGTTGACCTGACTCTGTTGAACAGTCTGTTGACCTGACTCTGTTGAACAGTCTGTTGACCTGACTCTGTTGAACAGTCTGTTGACCTGACTCTGTTGAGCAGTCTGTTGGTTCTGACTCTGTTGAGCAGTCTGTTGGACCTGACTCTGTTGAACAGTCTGTTGGATCTGACTCTGTTGAACAGTCTGTTGGACCTGACTCTGTTGAACAGTCTGTTGGACCTGCCTCTGTTGAACAGTCTGTTGACCTGACTCTGTTGAACAGTCTGTCGACCTGACTCTGTTGGACCTGACTCTGTTGAACAGTCTGTTGGACCTGACTCTGTTGAACAGTCTGTTGGACCTGACTCTGTTGAACAGTCTGTTGGACCTGACTCTGTTGAACAGTCTGTTGGACCTGACCTGACTCTGTTGAACAGTCTGTTGGACCTGACTCTGTTGAACAGTCTGTTGGACCTGACTCTGTTGAGCAGTCTGTTGGACCTGACTCTGTTGAACAGCCTGTCGATCTGACTCTGTTGAACAGCCTGTCGACCTGACTCTGTTGAACAGTCTGTTGGACCTGACTCTGTTGAACAGTCTGTTGGACCTGACTCTGTTGAGCAGTCTGTTGGTTCTGACTCTGTTGAACAGTCTGTTGGACCTGACTCTGTTGAACAGTCTGTTGGACCTGACTCTGTTGAACAGCCTGTTGACCTGACTATGTTGAACAGCCTGTCGACCTGACTCTGTTGAACAGTCTGTTGGACCTGACTCTGTTGAACAGTCTGTTGGACCTGACTCTGTTGAACAGTCTGTTGGACCTGACTCTGTTGAACAGTCTGTTGGACCTGACTCTGTTGAACAGTCTGTTGGACCTGACTCTGTTGAACAGTCTGTTGGACCTGCCTCTGTTGAACAGTCTGTTGACCTGACTATGTTGAACAGTCTGTCGACCTGACTCTGTTGGACCTGACTCTGTTGAACAGTCTGTTGGACCTGACTCTGTTGAACAGTCTGTTGGACCTGACTCTGTTGAACAGTCTGTTGGACCTGACTCTGTTGAACAGTCTGTTGGACCTGACTCTGTTGAACAGTCTGTTGGACCTGCCTCTGTTGAACAGTCTGTTGACCTGACTATGTTGAACAGTCTGTCGACCTGACTATGTTGGACCTGACTCTGTTGAACAGTCTGTTGGACCTGACTCTGTTGAACAGTCTGTTGGACCTGACTCTGTTGAACAGTCTGTTGGACCTGACCTGACTCTGTTGAACAGTCTGTTGGACCTGACTCTGTTGAACAGTCTGTTGGACCTGACTCTGTTGAACAGTCTGTTGACCTGACTCTGTTGAACAGTCTGTTGGACCTGACTCTGTTGAACAGTCTGTTGGACCTGACTCTGTTGAACAGTCTGTTGGAGCTGACCTGACTCTGTTGAACAGTCTGTTGGACCTGACTCTGTTGAACAGTCTGTTGAACCTGACTCTGTTGAACAGTCTGTTGGACCTGACTCTGTTGAACAGTCTGTCGACCTGACTCTGTTGAAGTCTGTTGGACCTGACTCTGTTGAACAGTCTGTTGGACCTGCCTCTGTTGAACAGTCTGTTGACCTGACTATGTTGAACAGTCTGTCGACCTGACTATGTTGGACCTGACTCTGTTGAACAGTCTGTTGGACCTGACTCTGTTGAACAGTCTGTTGGACCTGACTCTGTTGAACAGTCTGTTGGACCTGACCTGACTCTGTTGAACAGTCTGTTGTACCTGACTCTGTTGAACAGTCTGTTGGACCTGACTCTGTTGAACAGTCTGTTGACCTGACTCTGTTGAACAGTCTGTTGGACCTGACTCTGTTGAACAGTCTGTTGGACCTGACTCTGTTGAACAGTCTGTTGGAGCTGACCTGACTCTGTTGAACAGTCTGTTGGACCTGACTCTGTTGAACAGTCTGTTGAACCTGCCTCTGTTGAACAGTCTGTTGACCTGACTATGTTGAACAGTCTGTCGACCTGACTCTGTTGGACCTGACTCTGTTGAACAGTCTGTTGGACCTGACTCTGTTGAACAGTCTGTTGGACCTGACTCTGTTGAACAGTCTGTTGGACCTGACCTGACTCTGTTGAACAGTCTGTTGGACCTGACTCTGTTGAACAGTCTGTTGGACCTGACTCTGTTGAACAGTCTGTTGACCTGACTCTGTTGAACAGTCTGTTGGACCTGACTCTGTTGAACAGTCTGTTGGACCTGACTCTGTTGAACAGTCTGTTGGAGCTGACCTGACTCTGTTGAACAGTCTGTTGGACCTGACTCTGTTGAACAGTCTGTTGAACCTGACTCTGTTGAACAGTCTGTTGGACCTGACTCTGTTGAACAGTCTGTCGACCTGACTCTGTTGAAGTCTGTTGGACCTGACTCTGTTGAACAGTCTGTTGGACCTGACTCTGTTGAACAGTATGTTGGACCTGACTCTGTTGAACAGTCTGTTGGACCTGACTCTGTTGAACAGTCTGTTGAACCTGACTCTGTTGAACAGTCTGTTGGACCTGACTCTATTGAACAGTCTGTCGACCTGACTCTGTTGAAGTCTGTTGGACCTGACTCTGTTGAACAGGCTGTTGGACCTGACTCTGTTGAACAGTCTGTTGGACCTGACTCTGTTGAACAGTCTGTTGGACCTGACTCTGTTGAACAGTCTGTTGGACCTGACTCTGTTGAACAGTCTGTTGGACCTGACTCTGTTGAACAGCCTGTTGACCTGACTCTGTTGAACAGTCTATTGACCTGACTCTGTTGAACAGTCTGTTGACCTGACTCTGTTGAACAGTCTGTTGACCTGACTCTGTTGAACAGTCTGTTGACCTGACTCTGTTGAGCAGTCTGTTGGTTCTGACTCTGTTGAGCAGTCTGTTGGACCTGACTCTGTTGAACAGTCTGTTGGATCTGACTCTGTTGAACAGTCTGTTGGATCTGACTCTGTTGAACAGTCTGTTGGACCTGACTCTGTTGAACAGTCTGTTGGACCTGCCTCTGTTGAACAGTCTATTGACCTGACTCTGTTGAACAGTCTGTCGACCTGACTCTGTTGGACCTGACTCTGTTGAACAGTCTGTTGGACCTGACTCTGTTGAACAGTCTGTTGGACCTGACTCTGTTGAACAGTCTGTTGGACCTGACTCTGTTGAACAGTCTGTTGGACCTGACCTGACTCTGTTGAACAGTCTGTTGGACCTGACTCTGTTGAACAGTCTGTTGGACCTGACTCTGTTGAACAGTCTGTTGGACCTGACTCTGTTGAACAGTCTGTTGGACCTGACTCTGTTGAACAGTCTGTTGGACCTGCCTCTGTTGAACAGTCTGTTGACCTGACTATGTTGAACAGTCTGTCGACCTGACTATGTTGGACCTGACTCTGTTGAACAGTCTGTTGGACCTGACTCTGTTGAACAGTCTGTTGGACCTGACTCTGTTGAACAGTCTGTTGGACCTGACCTGACTCTGTTGAACAGTCTGTTGGACCTGACTCTGTTGAACAGTCTGTTGGACCTGACTCTGTTGAACAGTCTGTTGACCTGACTCTGTTGATCAGTCTGTTGGACCTGACTCTGTTGAACAGTCTGTTGGACCTGACTCTGTTGAACAGTCTGTTGGAGCTGACCTGACTCTGTTGAACAGTCTGTTGGACCTGACTCTGTTGAACAGTCTGTTGAACCTGACTCTGTTGAACAGTCTGTTGGACCTGACTCTGTTGAACAGTCTGTCGACCTGACTCTGTTGAAGTCTGTTGTACCTGACTCTGTTGAACAGTCTGTTGGACCTGCCTCTGTTGAACAGTCTGTTGACCTGACTATGTTGAACAGTCTGTCGACCTGACTATGTTGGACCTGACTCTGTTGAACAGTCTGTTGGACCTGACTCTGTTGAACAGTCTGTTGGACCTGACTCTGTTGAACAGTCTGTTGGACCTGACTCTGTTGAACAGTCTGTTGGACCTGACCTGACTCTGTTGAACAGTCTGTTGGACCTGACTCTGTTGAACAGTCTGTTGGACCTGACTCTGTTGAACAGTCTGTTGACCTGACTCTGTTGAACAGTCTGTTGGACCTGACTCTGTTGAACAGTCTGTTGGACCTGACTCTGTTGAACAGTCTGTTGGAGCTGACCTGACTCTGTTGAACAGTCTGTTGGACCTGACTCTGTTGAACAGTCTGTTGAACCTGCCTCTGTTGAACAGTCTGTTGACCTGACTATGTTGAACAGTCTGTCGACCTGACTCTGTTGGACCTGACTCTGTTGAACAGTCTGTTGGACCTGACTCTGTTGAACAGTCTGTTGGACCTGACTCTGTTGAACAGTCTGTTGGACCTGACCTGACTCTGTTGAACAGTCTGTTGGACCTGACTCTGTTGAACAGTCTGTTGGACCTGACTCTGTTGAACAGTCTGTTGACCTGACTCTGTTGAACAGTCTGTTGGACCTGACTCTGTTGAACAGTCTGTTGGACCTGACTCTGTTGAACAGTCTGTTGGAGCTGACCTGACTCTGTTGAACAGTCTGTTGGACCTGACTCTGTTGAACAGTCTGTTGAACCTGACTCTGTTGAACAGTCTGTTGGACCTGACTCTGTTGAACAGTCTGTCGACCTGACTCTGTTGAAGTCTGTTGGACCTGACTCTGTTGAACAGTCTGTTGGACCTGACTCTGTTGAACAGTATGTTGGACCTGACTCTGTTGAACAGTCTGTTGGACCTGACTCTGTTGAACAGTCTGTTGAACCTGACTCTGTTGAACAGTCTGTTGGACCTGACTCTATTGAACAGTCTGTCGACCTGACTCTGTTGAAGTCTGTTGGACCTGACTCTGTTGAACAGGCTGTTGACCTGACTCTGTTGAACAGTCTGTTGGACCTGACTCTGTTGAACAGTCTGTTGGACCTGACTCTGTTGAACAGTCTGTTGGACCTGACTCTGTTGAACAGTCTGTTGGACCTGACTCTGTTGAACAGCCTGTAGACCTGACTCTGTTGAACAGTCTGTTGACCTGACTCTGTTGAACAGTCTGTTGACCTGACTCTGTTGAACAGTCTGTTGACCTGACTCTGTTGAACAGTCTGTTGACCTGACTCTGTTGAGCAGTCTGTTGGTTCTGACTCTGTTGAGCAGTCTGTTGGACCTGACTCTGTTGAACAGTCTGTTGGATCTGACGCTGTTGAACAGTCTGTTGGATCTGACTCTGTTGAACAGTCTGTTGGACCTGACTCTGTTGAACAGTCTGTTGGACCTGCCTCTGTTGAACAGTCTATTGACCTGACTCTGTTGAACAGTCTGTCGACCTGACTCTGTTGGACCTGACTCTGTTGAACAGTCTGTTGGACCTGACTCTGTTGAACAGTCTGTTGGACCTGACTCTGTTGAACAGTCTGTTGGACCTGACTCTGTTGAACAGTCTGTTGGACCTGACCTGACTCTGTTGAACAGTCTGTTGGACCTGACTCTGTTGAACAGTCTGTTGGACCTGACTCTGTTGAGCAGTCTGTTGGACCTGACTCTGTTGAACAGCCTGTCGACCTGACTCTGTTGAACAGCCTGTCGACCTGACTCTGTTGAACAGTCTGTTGGACCTGACTCTGTTGAACAGTCTGTTGGACCTGACTCTGTTGAACAGTCTGTTGGACCTGACTCTGTTGAGCAGTCTGTTGGTTCTGACTCTGTTGAACAGTCTGTTGGACCTGACTCTGTTGAACAGTCTGTTGGACCTGACTCTGTTGAACAGCCTGTTGACCTGACTCTGTTGAACAGCCTGTCGACCTGACTCTGTTGAACAGTCTGTTGGACCTGACTCTGTTGAACAGTCTGTTGGACCTGACTCTGTTGAACAGTCTGTTGGACCTGACTCTGTTGAACAGTCTGTTGGACCTGCCTCTGTTGAACAGTCTGTTGACCTGACTATGTTGAACAGTCTGTCGACCTGACTCTGTTGGACCTGACTCTGTTGAACAGTCTGTTGGACCTGACTCTGTTGAACAGTCTGTTGGACCTGACTCTGTTGAACAGTCTGTTGGACCTGACTCTGTTGAACAGTCTGTTGGACCTGACTCTGTTGAACAGTCTGTTGGACCTGCCTCTGTTGAACAGTCTGTTGACCTGACTATGTTGAACAGTCTGTCGACCTGACTATGTTGGACCTGACTCTGTTGAACAGTCTGTTGGACCTGACTCTGTTGAACAGTCTGTTGGACCTGACTCTGTTGAACAGTCTGTTGGACCTGACTCTGTTGAACAGTCTGTTGGACCTGACCTGACTCTGTTGAACAGTCTGTTGGACCTGACTCTGTTGAACAGTCTGTTGGACCTGACTCTGTTGAACAGTCTGTTGACCTGACTCTGTTGAACAGTCCGTTGGACCTGACTCTGTTGAACAGTCTGTTGGACCTGACTCTGTTGAACAGTCTGTTGGAGCTGACCTGACTCTGTTGAACAGTCTGTTGGACCTGACTCTGTTGAACAGTCTGTTGAACCTGACTCTGTTGAACAGTCTGTTGGACCTGACTCTGTTGAACAGTCTGTCGACCTGACTCTGTTGAAGTCTGTTGGACCTGACTCTGTTGAACAGTCTGTTGGACCTGACTCTGTTGAACAGTATGTTGGACCTGACTCTGTTGAACAGTCTGTTGGACCTGACTCTGTTGAACAGTCTGTTGAACCTGACTCTGTTGAACAGTCTGTTGGACCTGACTCTGTTGAACAGTCTGTTGGACCTGACTCTGTTGAACAGTCTGTTGGACCTGACTCTGTTGAACAGTCTGTTGGACCTGACTCTGTTGAACAGTCTGTTGGACCTGACTCTGTTGAACAGCCTGTTGACCTGACTCTGTTGAACAGTCTGTTTACCTGACTCTGTTGAACAGTCTGTTGACCTGACTCTGTTGAACAGTCTGTTGAACCTGACTCTGTTGAACAGTCTGTTGACCTGACTCTGTTGAACAGTCTGTTGACCTGACTCTGTTGAGCAGTCTGTTGGTTCTGACTCTGTTGAGCAGTCTGTTGGACCTGACTCTGTTGAACAGTCTGTTGGATCTGACTCTGTTGAACAGTCTGTTGGATCTGACTCTGTTGAACAGTCTGTTGGACCTGACTCTGTTGAACAGTCTGTTGGACCTGCCTCTTTTGAACAGTCTGTTGACCTGACTCTGTTGAACAGTCTGTCGACCTGACTCTGTTGGACCTGACTCTGTTGAACAGTCTGTTGGACCTGACTCTGTTGAACAGTCTGTTGGACCTGACTCTGTTGAACAGTCTGTTGGAGCTGACCTGACTCTGTTGAACAGTCTGTTGGACCTGACTCTGTTGAACAGTCTGTTGAACCTGACTCTGTTGAACAGTCTGTTGGACCTGACTCTGTTGAACAGTCTGTCGACCTGACTCTGTTGAAGTCTGTTGGACCTGACTCTGTTGAACAGTCTGTTGGACCTGACTCTGTTGAACAGTATGTTGGACCTGACTCTGTTGAACAGTCTGTTGGACCTGACTCTGTTGAACAGTCTGTTGAACCTGACTCTGTTGAACAGTCTGTTGGACCTGACTCTGTTGAACAGTCTGTCGACCTGACTCTGTTGAAGTCTGTTGGACCTGACTCTGTTGAACAGTCTGTTGGACCTGACTCTGTTGAACAGTCTGTTGGACCTGACTCTGTTGAACAGTCTGTTGGACCTGACTCTGTTGAACAGTCTGTTGGACCTGACTCTGTTGAACAGTCTGTTGGACCTGACTCTGTTGAACAGCCTGTTGACCTGACTCTGTTGAACAGTCTGTTTACCTGACTCTGTTGAACAGTCTGTTGACCTGACTCTGTTGAACAGTCTGTTGAACCTGACTCTGTTGAACAGTCTGTTGACCTGACTCTGTTGAACAGTCTGTTGACCTGACTCTGTTGAGCAGTCTGTTGGTTCTGACTCTGTTGAGCAGTCTGTTGGACCTGACTCTGTTGAACAGTCTGTTGGATCTGACTCTGTTGAACAGTCTGTTGGATCTGACTCTGTTGAACAGTCTGTTGGACCTGACTCTGTTGAACAGTCTGTTGGACCTGCCTCTTTTGAACAGTCTGTTGACCTGACTCTGTTGAACAGTCTGTCGACCTGACTCTGTTGGACCTGACTCTGTTGAACAGTCTGTTGGACCTGACTCTGTTGAACAGTCTGTTGGACCTGACTCTGTTGAACAGTCTGTTGGACCTGACCTGACTCTGTTGAACAGTCTGTTGGACCTGACTCTGTTGAACAGTCTGTTGGACCTGACTCTGTTGAACAGCCTGTTGACCTGACTCTGTTGAACAGCCTGTCGACCTGACTCTGTTGAACAGTCTGTTGGACCTGACTCTGTTGAACAGTCTGTTGGACCTGACTCTGTTGAACAGTCTGTTGGACCTGCCTCTGTTGAACAGTCTGTTGACCTGACTATGTTGAACAGTCTGTCGACCTGACTCTGTTGGACCTGACTCTGTTGAACAGTCTGTTGGACCTGACTCTGTTGAACAGTCTGTTGGACCTGACTCTGTTGAAGAGTCTGTTGGACCTGACTCTGTTGAACAGTCTGTTGGACCTGACTCTGTTGAACAGTCTGTTGGACCTGCCTCTGTTGAACAGTCTGTTGACCTGACTATGTTGAACAGTCTGTCGACCTGACTATGTTGGACCTGACTCTGTTGAACAGTCTGTTGGACCTGACTCTGTTGAACAGTCTGTTGGACCTGACTCTGTTGAACAGTCTGTTGGACCTGACTCTGTTGAACAGTCTGTTGGACCTGACCTGACTCTGTTGAACAGTCTGTTGGACCTGACTCTGTTGAACAGTCTGTTGGACCTGACTCTGTTGAACAGTCTGTTGACCTGACTCTGTTGAACAGTCTGTTGGACCTGACTCTGTTGAACAGTCTGTTGGACCTGACTCTGTTGAACAGTCTGTTGGAGCTGACCTGACTCTGTTGAACAGTCTGTTGGACCTGACTCTGTTGAACAGTCTGTTGAACCTGACTCTGTTGAACAGTCTGTTGGACCTGACTCTGTTGAAAAGTCTGTCGACCTGACTCTGATGAAGTCTGTTGGACCTGACTCTGTTGAACAGTCTGTTGGACCTGACTCTGTTGAACAGTATGTTGGACCTGACTCTGTTGAACAGTCTGTTGGACCTGACTCTGTTGAACAGTCTGTTGGACCTGACTCTGTTGAACAGTCTGTTGGACCTGACTCTGTTGAACAGCCTGTTGACCTGACTCTGTTGAACAGTCTGTTGACCTGACTCTGTTGAACAGTCTGTTGACCTGACTCTGTTGAACAGTCTGTTGACCTGACTCTGTTGAACAGTCTGTTGACCTGACTCTGTTGAGCAGTCTGTTGGTTCTGACTCTGTTGAGCAGTCTGTTGGACCTGACTCTGTTGAACAGTCTGTTGGATCTGACTCTGTTGAACAGTCTGTTGGATCTGACTCTGTTGAACAGTCTGTTGGACCTGACTCTGTTGAACAGTCTGTTGGACCTGCCTCTGTTGAACAGTCTGTTGACCTGACTCTGTTGAACAGTCTGTCGACCTGACTCTGTTGGACCTGACTCTGTTGAACAGTCTGTTGGACCTGACTCTGTTGAACAGTCTGTTGGACCTGACTCTGTTGAACAGTCTGTTGGACCTGACTCTGTTGAACAGTCTGTTGGACCTGACTCTGTTGAACAGTCTGTTGGACCTGACTCTGTTGAACAGTCTGTTGGACCTGACCTTACTCTGTTGAACAGTCTGTTGGACCTGACTCTGTTGAACAGTCTGTTGGACCTGACTCTGTTGAACAGTCTGTTGGACCTGACTCTGTTGAACAGCCTGTCGACCTGACTCTGTTGAACAGCCTGTCAACCTGACTCTGTTGAACAGTCTGTCGACCTGACTCTTTTGAACATTCTGTCGACCTGATTCTGTTGAACAGTCTGTTGGACCTGACTGTTGAACAGCCTGTTGACCTGACTCTGTTGAACAGGCTGTTGACCTTACTCTGTTGAGCAGTCTGTTGGACCTGACTCTGTTGAGCAGTCTGTTGGACCTGACTCTGTTCAACAGTCTGTTGGACCTGACCCTGTTCAAAAGTCTGTTGGACCTGACTCTGTTGAACAGTCTGTTGACCTGACTCTGTTGAAATGTCTGTTGGACCTGACTCCGTTGAACAGCATGTTGACCTGACTCTGTTGAGCAGTCTGTTGAACCTGACTCTGTTGAACAGTCTGTTGGACCTGACTCTTTTGAATAGTCTGTTGAACCTGACTCTGTTGAACAGTCTGTTGGACCTGACTCTGTTGAACAGCCTGTTGACCTGACTCTGTTGAGCAGTCTGTTGGACCTGACTCTGTTGAACAGTCTGTTGGACCTGACTCTGTTGAACAGTCTGTTGGACCTGACTCTGTTGAACAGTCTGTTGGACCTGACTCTGTTGAACAGTCTGTTGGTTCTGACTCTGTTGAGCAGTCTGTTGGACCTGACTCTGTTGAACAGTCTGTTGGATCTGACTCTGTTGAACAGTCTGTTGGACCTGACTCTGTTGAACAGTCTGTTGACCTGACTCTGTTGAACAGTCTGTTGGACCTGACTCTGTTGAACAGTCTGTTGGACCTGACTCTGTTGAACAGTCTGTTGGAGCTGACCTGACTCTGTTGAACAGTCTGTTGGACCTGACTCTGTTGAACAGTCTGTTGGACCTGACTCTGTTGAACAGTCTGTTGAACCTGACTCTGTTGAACAGTCTGTTGGACCTGACTCTGTTGAACAGTCTGTCGACCTGACTCTGTTGAAGTCTGTTGGACCTGACTCTGTTGAACAGTCTGTTGGACCTGACTCTGTTGAACAGTCTGTTGGACCTGACTCTGTTGAACAGTCTGTTGGACCTGCCTCTGTTGAACAGTCTGTTGACCTGACTATGTTGAACAGTCTGTCGACCTGACTCTGTTGGACCTGACTCTGTTGAACAGTCTGTTGGACCTGACTCTGTTGAACAGTCTGTTGGACCTGACCTGACTCTGTTGAACAGTCTGTTGGACCTGACTCTGTTGAACAGTCTGTTGGACCTGACTCTGTTGAGCAGTCTGTTGGACCTGACTCTGTTGAACAGCCTGTCGACCTGACTCTGTTGAACAGCCTGTCGACCTGACTCTGTTGAACAGTCTGTTGACCTGACTCTGTTGAATAGTCTGTTGAACCTGACTCTGTTGAACAGTCTGTTGGACCTGACTCTGTTGAACAGTCTGTTGGACCTGACTCTGTTGAACAGTCTGTTGGTTCTGACTCTGTTGAGCAGTCTGTTGGACCTGACTCTGTTGAACAGTCTGTTGGATCTGACTCTGTTGAACAGTCTGTTGGACCTGACTCTGTTGAACAGTCTGTTGACCTGACTCTGTTGAACAGTCTGTTGGACCTGACTCTGTTGAACAGTCTGTTGGACCTGACTCTGTTGAACAGTCTGTTGGAGCTGACCTGACTCTGTTGAACAGTCTGTTGGACCTGACTCTGTTGAACAGTCTGTTGAACCTGACTCTGTTGAACAGTCTGTTGGACCTGACTCTGTTGAACAGTCTGTCGACCTGACTCTGTTGAAGTCTGTTGGACCTGACTCTGTTGAACATCTGTTGGACCTGACTCTGTTGAACAGTCTGTTGGACCTGACTCTGTTGAACAGTCTGTTGGACCTGCCTCTGTTGAACAGTCTGTTGACCTGACTATGTTGAACAGTCTGTCGACCTGACTCTGTTGGACCTGACTCTGTTGAACAGTCTGTTGGACCTGACTCTGTTGAACAGTCTGTTGGACCTGACCTGACTCTGTTGAACAGTCTGTTGGACCTGACTCTGTTGAACAGTCTGTTGGACCTGACTCTGTTGAGCAGTCTGTTGGACCTGACTCTGTTGAACAGCCTGTCGACCTGACTCTGTTGAACAGCCTGTCGACCTGACTCTGTTGAACAGTCTGTCGACCTGACTCTGTTGAACAGCCTGTTGACCTGACTCTGTTGAGCAGTCTGTTGGACCTGACTCTGTTGAACAGTCTGTTGGACCTGACTCTGTTGAACAGTCTGTTGGACCTGACTCTGTTGAACCGTCTGTTGACCTGACTCTGTTGAGCAGTCTGTTGGTTCTGACTCTGTTGAGCAGTCTGTTGGACCTGACTCTTTTGAACAGTCTGTTGGACCTGCCTCTGTTGAACAGTCTGTTGACCTGACTCTGTTGAACAGTCTGTCGACCTGACTCTGTTGGACCTGACTCTGTTGAACAGTCTGTTGGACCTGACTCTGTTGAACAGTCTGTTGGACCTGACTCTGTTGAACAGTCTGTTGAACCTGACTCTGTTGAACAGTCTGTTGGACCTGACTCTGTTGAACAGTCTGTTGGACCTGACTCTGTTGAACAGTCTGTCGACCTGACTCTGTTGAACAGCCTGTTGACCTGACTCTGTTGAGCAGTCTGTTGGACCTTACTCTGTTGAACAGTCTGTTGGACCTGACTCTGTTGAACAGTCTGTTGGACGGATAAACGTCTGTCCATCTGACAGCTCAAATGAGTCAAGTGTCTCCAACAGGTACAATAACAATAACAATAATCATTGACATTTCCATATTACGCGCTGTTACAGACAGACAGACTGACCTGTTGTATAGACTTGACTCTGTTCAGTTGTCTGTTGAGTCCTGTTATCATGAAGTAGAGGTGGTAGGGGAGCCAGCAGACTGCAAATGTTACCACCACAATCATCATCATCTTCACCACCTAGACAACAGGAAAACGAATAAAGACAATGTGTGTGTCTCCATCCGTGTGTGTGCGTAGCTTTGTCCGGCTATGTCTGTGTACCTTCCTCTTGGCTTGTATCTGTAGATGGTAGTTATCTTTAGAGTCACCAGGTATCTCTCCGCCCCAAAGTGTCCTACCCACCAGACTGTAGGTACCAGCCATCACCACTAGAGGCAGCACATACACCAACACTGCTACTATAATATGATACCTGGAGAGAGAGACAGAGGGAGAGTGAGAGAGAGATAGAAAGAGAGAGAGGGAGACAGAGGGAGAGAGAGAGAAAGATGGGGGAGAGGGAGAGAGAGAGAAAGACAGGGGAGAGGGAAATAGAGAGAGAGGGAGAAAGGGAGAGAGGGGGAGAGAGACACGGAGAGAGGGGGAGAGAGACAGAGAGACAAATGAATAAATGAAGGAAGGAAGCTATAACTATTTAGACACATGAATGAGTCCTGAGCAGTGAGGTACTAACATGAATGAGTCCTGAGCAGTGAGGTACTAACATGAATGAGTCCTGAGCAGTGAGGTACTAACATGAATGAGTCCTGTGCAGTGAGGTACTAACATGAATGAGTCCTGTGCAGTGAGGTACTAACATGAATGAGTCCTGTGCAGTGAGGTACTAACATGAATGAGTCCTGTGCAGTGCGGTACTAACATGAATGAGTCCTGTGCAGTGCGGTACTAACATGAATGAGTCCTGAGCAGTGAGGTACTAAAATGAATGAGTCCTGAGCAGTGAGGTACTAACATGAATGAGTCCTGTGCAGTGAGGTACTAACATGAATGAGTCCTGAGCAGTGAGGTACTAACATGAATGGGTCCTGTGCAGTGCCGTACTAACATGAATGAGTCCTGAGCAGTGAGGTACTAACATGAATGAGTCCTGAGCAGTGAGGTACTAACATGAATGTGTCCTGTGCAGTGAGGTACTAACATGAATGAGTCCTGTGCAGTGCGGTACTAACATGAATGAGTCCTGTGCAGTGAGGTACTAACATGAATGAGTCCTGTGCAGTGAGGTACTAACATGAATGAGTCCTGTGCAGTGAGGTACTAACATGAATGAGTCCTGTGCAGTGAGGTACTAACATGAATGAGTCCTGTGCAGTGAGGTACTAACATGAATGAGTCCTGAGCAGTGAGGTACTAACATGAATGAGTCCTGTGCAGTGAGGTACTAACATGAATGAGTCCTCAGCAGTGAGGTACTAACATGAATGAGTCCTGAGCAGTGAGGTACTAACATGAATGGGTCCTGTGCAGTGCCGTACTAACATGAATGAGTCCTGAGCAGTGAGGTACTAACATGAATGAGTCCTGAGCAGTGAGGTACTAACATGAATGTGTCCTGTGCAGTGAGGTACTAACATGAATGAGTCCTGTGCAGTGCGGTACTAACATGAATGAGTCCTGTGCAGTGAGGTACTAACATGAATGAGTCCTGTGCAGTGAGGTACTAACATGAATGAGTCCTGTGCAGTGAGGTACTAACATGAATGAGTCCTGTGCAGTGAGGTACTAACATGAATGAGTCCTGTGCAGTGAGGTACTAACATGAATGAGTCCTGAGCAGTGAGGTACTAACATGAATGAGTCCTGTGCAGTGAGGTACTAACATGAATGAGTCCTCAGCAGTGAGGTACTAACATGAATGAGTCCTGTGCAGTGAGGTACTAACATAAATGAGTCCTGTGCAGTGAGGTACTAACATGAATGAGTCCTGTGCAGTGAGGTACTAACATGAATGAGTCCTGAGCAGTGAGGTACTAACATGAATGAGTCCTGTGCAGTGCGGTACTAACATGAATGAGTCCTGTGCAGTGAGGTACTAACATGAATGAGTCCTGTGCAGTGAGGTACTAACATGAATGAGTCCTGTGCAGTGAGGTACTAACATGAATGAGTCCTGTGCAGTGAGGTACTAACATGAATGAGTCCTGTGCAGTGAGGTACTAACATGAATGAGTCCTGTGCAGTGAGGTACTAACATGAATGAGTCCTCAGCAGTGAGGTACTAACATGAATGAGTCCTGTGCAGTGCGGTACTAACATGAATGAGTCCTGTGCAGTGAGGTACTAACATGAATGAGTCCTGTGCAGTGCGGTACTAACATGAATGAGTCCTGTGCAGTGAGGTACTAACATGAATGAGTCCTGTGCAGTGCGGGGCCAGTAGACGTAACACAGTGTTCTCTGTCCAATCTTTCTGGTGGTTGAGTAGTAACACAGCGGGAACGCTAGTACCACGGCCATACCCCAGATACAGCCTATCACAGACCTGGTTACCGTTGCCGAGAGGCGCGGCTTGAGTGGGTGGATGATGGCCATGTACCTAGGTAACAGGAGGTGACAGAAGGAGAGGTCAGGGGTTAGAGGTCAGTGGTGAACTCTGGGTACAGGTCCTAATACTGCTAGATCAGGAGCTTTGTGTTTTTGTTTGGACACCAGAAGTGTGCACTAGTTCACTACCCCTCATGCATTTAAAAAAGCATTGGATTGGTGCAGGGACAGCTGGAAGGAGTCTCCAACATATTCCTCTCACCGCTCCATTCCTTTTACATCCATGAGGGGGAGTGTATGAATGCAGACTTCAGGAGAAGGTTAGGGAATCTGAACGTAGAATCTGTGTCCAAAGTTATCCACAAAGCATTACCATCACAATCGTCAGTCGAGTCCCCCCCCCCCCCCCGCCCCCCCCACCGAGGATCTCCTGAAGCTAGGCAGGGGTTGGCAGGGGTTGTCCAGGTCAGCCAGATGGAAGTGAGTTGTTGTCTGCCCCCCACTGAGGATCTCAAGGGGCATTTGAGAACCAGTAGGACCACTCATCCTTGTCTAGACCCCTATGGCCAAGGAAACTATGGTCAAGGAAACAATGTCCAAGGAAACTATGGCCAAGGAAACTATGGCCAAGGAAACTATGGTCAAGGAAACTATGGTCAAGGAAACTATGGCCAAGGAAAAGTTTCAAGGTTGAATCAATTATTTTTCCCCTTTTACTTGTTCCTGTCCTGCCCCCTTCCTTCCCCTCTCTCTACCCCCTCCATCTCTCTACCCCCTCTATATCTCTACCCCCTCCATCTCTCTACCCCCTCCATATCTCTACCCCCTCCATATCTCTACCTCCTCCATCTCTCTACCCCCTCCATCTCTCTACCCCCTCTATATCTCTACCCCCTCCATCTCTCTACCCCCTCCATCTCTCTACCCCCTCTA
>NC_034182.2:44699055-44704055 GCF_002021735.2 Oncorhynchus kisutch
TTCCTTGATTGACAGCTTTGGCATTTTCTCCTTGAATTTGAAATACATCACAGACAGTGTCACCAGCAAAGCACCCCCACACCTCCATGCTTATTTTTATTTTACTCCTCCTCCATGCTTCACGGGGGGGAACCACGCATGCAGAGATCATCCGTTTACCTATTCTGCGTCTCACAAAGACATGGCGGCTGGAACCAAAAAATCTCAAATTTGGACTCATCAGACCAAAGGACAGATTTCCACCAGCTAATGTCCTGTGCGTTGGGGAAAGTAGAAGAAGCTTTTCAATCACCCCTTTGTGCTGTGGCCACCCTTTCCTGCTGGGCCCTCAGGTCATTTGTGCCCCTTATGATGTGGCTGGGGGACCCTAGTCAGTCCTCTGACAACAGCTCCAGGGCATGTCTGGTGTTTGGGCGCCAGAGTTTAGCCACTTTGTGTTTGGAAAAAAGTTATTCCTCTTGAATGTATTTGCCATTTGAGTCAATGAGGAGCACAACCTCTGGCTTTTGTGTGTCCTTAAGTGGATGTGTGGGGGTTGTTAGGAGAGCTATCAGGGGAGCTGACGGGAGGGCTGGTAGGAGTGGGTGGGGTCTGTTGGGAGGGGGTGGGGTCTGTTGGGTTAGTGGGTCCTGTGTCGTCTGCCCCATTGTGGTGTTGAGGTCCAGGTCTGAGGTGGGCTGTTCTGCTGGCTTCTCTGTCCTGTTCTCTGTCACACCTCAGCGTTCTGACCTCCTCCTTCAGTGCCATGTGTGCGTCTTTAAGTTCTCTCACCTCAGTCCGTAGAGCAGCAAGCTCTCTCAGACAGCCGTCCATCTACACCATCTTGTCTTGTTGGGGGGGGGGGGGGGAGATTGTTGTGCTGGTCTGTTTTGTGGGTTTGTTCTGTCTGGATTGTGTGGACTAGCACTCTGAGCTCCACCATGTCTCTCTCCAGCTCCACCATGTCTCTCTCCATCTCTCTGAGCTCCAACATGTCTCTCTCCATCTCTCTGAGCTCCACCATGTCTCTCTCCAGCTCCACCATGTCTCTCTCCAGCTCTCTGAGCTCGACCATGTCTCTCTCCAGCTCTCTGAGCTCCACCATGTCTCTCTCCAGCTCTCTGAGCTCCACCATGTCTCTCTCCAGCTCTCTGAGCTCTCTGAGCTCCACCATGTCTCTCTCTGAGCTCCACCATGTCTCTCTCCAGCTCTCTGAGCTCCACCATGTCTCTCTCCAGCTCTCTGAGCTCCACCACGTCTCTCTCCAGCTCTCTGAGCTCCACCACGTCTCTCTCCAGCTCTCTGAGCTCCACCACGTCTCTCTCCAGCTCTCTGAGCTCCACCACGTCTCTCTCCAGCTCTCTGAGCTCCACCACGTCTCTCTCCAGCTCTCTGAGCTCCATCATGTCTCTCTCCATCTCTCTGAGCTCCAACATGTCTCTCACCATCTCTCTGAGCTCCACCATGTCTCTCTCCAGCTCCACCATGTCTCTCTCCAGCTCTCTGAGCTCCACCATGTCTCTCTCCAGCTCTCTGAGCTCCACCATGTCTCTCTCCAGCTCCCTGAGCTCCACCATGTCTCTCTCCAGCTCTCTGAGCTCCACCATGTCTCTCTCTGAGCTCCACCATGTCTCTCTCCAGCTCTCTGAGCTCCACCATGTCTCTCTCTGAGCTCCACCATGTCTCTCTCCAGCTCTCTGAGCTCCACCATGTCTCTCTCCAGCTCTCTGAGCTCCACAACGTCTCTCTCCAGCTCTCTGAGCTCCACCACGTCTCTCTCCAGCTCTCTGAGCTCCACCACATCTCTCTCCATCTCTCTGAGCTCCACCATGACTCTCTCCAGCTCCACCATGTCTCTCTCCAGCTCTCTGAGCTCCACCATGTCTCTCTCCAGCTCTCTGAGCTCCACCATGTCTCTCTCCAGCTCTCTGAGCTCCACCATGTCTCTCTCCAGCTCTCTGAGCTCCACCATGTCTCTCTCCAGCTCTCTGAGCTCCACCATGTCTCTCTCCAGCTCTCTGAGCTCCACCACGTCTCTCTCCAGCTCTCTGAGCTCCACCACATCTCTCTCCAGCTCTCTGAGCTCCACCACATCTCTCCCCATCTCTCTGAGCTCCACCACATCTCTCCCCATCTCTCTGAGCTCCACCACGTCTCTCTCCAGCTCTCTGAGCTCCACCACGTCTCTCTCCAGCTCTCTGAGCTCGACCATGTCTCTCTCCAGCTCTCTGAGCTCCACCATGTCTCTCTCCAGGTTTCTGAGCTCCACCATGTCTCTCTCCAGCTCTCTGAGCTCCACCATGTCTCTCCCAGCTCCCTGAGCTCCAACATGTCTCTCTCCAGCTCTCTGAGCTCCACCACGTCTCTCTCCAGCTCTCTGAGCTCCACCACGTCTCTCTCCAGCTCTCTGAGCTCCACCACGTCTCTCTCCAGCTCTCTGAGCTCCACCACGTCTCTCTCCAGCTCTCTGAGCTCCACCACGTCTCTCTCCAGCTCTCTGAGCTCCACCACGTCTCTCTCCAGCTCTCTGAGCTCCACCACGTCTCTCTCCAGCTCTCTGAGCTCCACCACGTCTCTCTCCAGCTCTCTGAGCTCCACCACGTCTCTCTCCAGCTCTCTGAGCTCCACCACGTCTCTCTCCAGTTCTCTGAGCTCCACCACATCTCTCTCCAGCTCTCTGAGCTCCACCATGTCTCTCTCCAGCTCTCTGAGCTCCACCACGTCTCTCTCCAGCTCTCTGAGCTCCACCATGTCTCTCTCTGAGCTCCACCATGTCTCTCTCCAGCTCTCTGAGCTCCACCATGTCTCTCTCCAGCTCTCTGAGCTCCACCATGTCTCTCTCCAGGTCTCTGAGCTCCACCACGTCTCTCTCTGAGCCCCACCATGTCTCTCTCCAGCTCTCTGAGCTCCACCACGTCTCTCTCCAGCTCCACCATGTCTCTCTCCAGCTCTCTGAGCTCCACCATGTCGCTCTCTGAGCTCCACCATGTCTCTCTCCAGCTCTCTGAGCTCCACCATGTCTCTCTCTGAGCTCCACCATGTCTCTCTCCAGCTCTCTGAGCTCCACCATGTCTCTCTCCAGCTCTCTGAGCTCCACCATGTCTCTCTCCAGGTCTCTGAGCCACCACGTCTCTCTCTGAGCCCCACCATGTCTCTCTCCAGCTCTCTCAGCTCCACCACGTCTCTCTCTGAGCTCCACCATGTCTCTCTGCAGCTCTCTGAGCTCCACCATGTCTCTCTCCAGCTCTCTGAGCTCCACCATGTCTCTCTCCAGCTCCCTGAGCTCCACCATGTCTCTCTCCAGCTCTCTGAGCTCCACCACGTCTCTCTCCAGCTCTCTGAGCTCCACCACATCTCTCTCCACCTCTCTGAGCTCCACCACATCTCACCACGTTTCTCTCCAGCTCTCTGAGCTCCACCACATCTCTCTCCATCTCTCTGAGCTCCACCACGTCTCTCTCCAACTCTCTGAGCTCCACCACGTCTCTCTCCAGCTCTCTGAGCTCCACCATGTCTCTCTGAGCTCCACCACGTCTCTCTCCAGCTCTCTGAGCTCCACCATGTCTCTCTCCAGCTCTCTGAGCTCCACCACGTCTCTCCAACTCTCTGAGCTCCACCATGTCTCTCTCCAGCTCTCTGAGCTCCACCATGTCTCTCTGAGCTCTACCACGTCTCTCTCCAGCTCTCTGAGCTCCACCATGTCTCTCTCCAGCTCTCTGAGCTCCACCATGTCTCTCTCTGAGCTCCACCATGTCTCTCTCTGAGCTCCACCATGTCTCTCTCTGAGCTCCACCATGTCTCTCTCCAGCTCCACCACATCTCTCTCCAGCTCTCTGAGCTCCACCATGTCTCTCTCCAGCTCTCTGAGCTCCACCATGTCTCTCTCCAGCTCTCTGAGCTCCACCACGTCTCTCTCTGAGCTCCACCATGTCTCTCTCCAGCTCTCTGAGCTCCACCACGTCTCTCTCTGAGCTCCACCATGTCCCTCTCCAGCTCTCTGAGCTCCACCACATCTCTCTCCAGCTCTCTGAGCTCCACCACATCTCTCTCCAGCTCTCTGAGCTCCACCATGTCTCTCTGAGCTCCACCATGTCTCTCTCCATCTCTCTGAGCTCCACCATGTCTCTCTCCAGCTCTGTGAACGTATCCCTCTCAGTGATGGAGGAGCAGTGTAGTTGTGTGTTCATGGTGTGTGTGTGTTCATGGTGTGTGTGTGTGTTCATTGTGTGTGTTCATGGTGTGTGTGTATGTTCATAGTGTGTGTTCATGGTGTGTGTGTGTGTGTTCATGGTGTGTGTGTGTTCATTGTTTGTGTGTGAGTGTGTGTTCATGGTGTGTGTGTTCATGGTGTATGTGTTCATGGTGTGTGTGTGTTCATTGTGTGTGTGTGTGTTCATGGTGTATGTGTGTGTGTTCATGGTGTGTGTGTGTGTGTGTTCATGGTGTCTGTGTTCATGGTGTGTGCGTGTGTGTTCATGGTGTGTGTGTGTGTCTTCATGGTGTGTGATCATGGTGTGGGTGTTCATGGTGTGTGTGTGTGTGTGTCTTCATGGTGTGTGTGTGTGTGTGTTCATGGTGTGTGTGTGTGTCTTCATGGTGTGTGTGTTCATGGTGTGTGTGTTCATGGTGTGTGTGTTCATGGTGTGTGTGTGTGTCTTCATGGTGTGTGTGTTCATGGTGTGTGTGTGTGTCTTCATGGTGTGTGTGTTCATGGTGTGTGCGTGTGTGTTCATGGTGTGTGTGTGTGTCTTCATGGTGTGTGTGTTCATGGTGTGTGTGTTCATGGTGTGTGTCTTCATGGTGTGTGTGTGTTAGAAATGAGGACATCACAGAGATGAGGTATATTTTTCCACTGTTTAATAGTGAGACAGGATGTAAAGACATATATATGGGGCCTGTCCCAAATGTACTCTATTCCCTTTCGAGGACTACTGCATTATATAGGGAATAGGGTGCCATTACTACTGCATTATATAGGGAATAGGGTGCCATTACTACTGCATTATATAGGGAATAGGGTG
>NC_034182.2:44706555-44721555 GCF_002021735.2 Oncorhynchus kisutch
CCACACACACACACACACGCACACACACACACACACGCACCCACACGCACCCACACCACACCACACACACACACACACGCACCCACACCACACGCACCCACACGTTTAGAACACACCCAAGTTTAGAACAGACATAAGCACACACACGTGTTGAGGGAGAGAGGCTGTGTGTCACGTAAAGTGTGTGCAACACGTGTGTTGTGTGTAAGAAGTGTGACAGAGTGGCGATGATGACGTCATCACATCCAACAGACTCCAGACTCCTCCCAAAATACACTTCACTTCCTGTTTGGAATGTTGGGGGACCACAGGAAGAGGAAGGGACATGACCAAACGTCACTCTCGTTGGTTTTACACTCCTCTGGCGTTGTTGTTGTTCTTCTCCACCCGTTGTCTTCTTTCTCTCAGCGTTTCTGTCACGGGGTGGGGACACACAAAACTGGAACTCACCACGAGGTGCCCCTGTGGCTTGTGGGTCTGTGTACCCACATCCATCCACCCACCCACCATTCTCACTACGAGGTGCCCCTGTGGCTTGTGGGTCTGCGTACCCACATCCATCCACCCACCCACCATGCTCACTACGAGGTGCCCCTGTGGCTTGTGGGTCTGCGTACCAACATCCATCCACCCACCCACCATGCTCACTACGAGTTTAGATAGCGAGCCGCTGGACCAACATACCTGACATGGCTAATTGAGTGACTGTCAGTGACCGGCATTACAAGGGAAAAACTGTCTATCAGTGTAGATGGAAGGTGTGGAGGTCTGTCTGTATCAGTGTAGATGGAAGGTGTGGAGGTCTGTCTGTATCAGTGTAGATGGAAGGTGTGGAGGTCTGTCTGTATCAGTGTAGATGGAAGGTGTGGAGGTCTGTCTGTATCAGTGTAGATGGAAGGTGTGGAGGTCTGTCTGTATGAGTGTAGATGGAAGGTGTGGAGGTCTGTCTGTATCAGTGTAGATGGAAGGTGTGGAGGTCTGTCTGTATCAGTGTAGATGGAAGGTGTGGAGGTCTGTCTGTATCAGTGTAGATGGAAGGTGTGGAGGTCTGTCTGTATCAGTGTAGATGGAAGGTGTGGAGGTAGATCTGTCGGTGTATCCAGGGTGTGAAGTGTGTAACATTAGAGTAGACCCCAGGACCCAGGACTTTGGAGAAACACACGCTACCCCAGGACGTCAGGCCATACAGGGTCCAGCTCCCACCACTAGGCTCCTCACACACCAGAGGACCACCACTGTCACCCTGGGGGACAGAGACAGGAATAATATCAACCATAATGGTCCTGTATAAACTAACGATTGAAATGGCAAGATAGTGTCTGCTAAATTGCACACAATGCCTTCGGAAAGTATTCAGACCCCTTCACTTTTTCCACATTTTGTTACATTACAGCCTTATTCTAAAATGGATTAAATTGTTGTTTTTTTGCTCATGAATCTACACACAAGACCCCATAATGACATCACAATTCCCCCATAATGACATCACTATACCCCATAATGACATCACAATACCCCATAATGACATCACAATACCCCATAATGACATCACTATACCCCATAATGACATTACAATACCCCCATAATGACATCACAATACCCCCATAATGACATCGCAATACCCCCATAATGACATCGCAATACCCCATAATGACATCGCAATACCCCATAATGACATCACAACACCCCATAATGACATCACAATACCCCATAATGACATCACAATACCCCATAATGACATCACAATACCCCATAATGATATCACAATACCCCATAATGACATCGCAATACCTCATAATGACATCGCAATACCCCATAATGACATCGCAACACCCCATAATGACATCGCAATACCCCATAATGACATCACAATACCCCATAATGACATCACAATGCCCCGCAATGACATCACAATACCCCATAATGACATCACAATGCCCCATAATGACATCACAATGCCCCGCAATGACATCACAATGCCCCACAATGACATCACAATACCCCATAATGACATCACAATACCCCATAATGACATCACAATACCCCATAATGACATCACAATACCCCATAATGACATCACAATGCCCCATAATGACATCACAATACCCCATAATGACATCACAATGCCCCATAATGACAAAGCGGGAAAAAATGCAAATGCATTACAAATAAATAACCTTACTTACATAAATATTCAGACCCTTTGCTATGAGACTTAACATTTAGCTCAGGTGCATCCTGTTTCCATTGATCATCCTTGAGAAGTTTCTACAACTTGGAGCCCACCTGTGGTAAAAGTCAATTGATTGGATATAAGTTTAAAAGGCTTTTAAACGTCTTCGAAATATGGGTGTGGGTATGATCCGTAAATTGAAAGCAGACCACTACCTGAAATCTACTTCACATAATTTAAATAATCCATCCAAATTCTGGCAAGTAGTGAAGGGTTTGGAGTGCAAAAAAAGATACACAGCTTCCTAAACAATTTTTGGTCGACACACAGATTATAACTGAGATTCTGAAAGCCTTGAATCAGTACTTTCTAGATGCAGGCAGTTTATTTGAATAGGTCAAAGGTTGAGCTATGCATTTACTGGACACCCCTTTGTACACCAGTTTCTCGTTTCAGAAGTGTGTAAAACCCTGAAAGAAATTGATGGAAAAAAATCCCCTGGCCCTGATGAACTAGACCCCCGCCTCCTACACCTAGCCGCAGACATTGCTCCCCCTTAATATGTATTTATAACCTCACGCTTGATGTTAAGGAAATCCCCAAGTTATGGAAATTTGCTTTTGTGTGGCCTCTCCTGGGGGAGGGGAGATCTGCTTTTGTGTGGCCTCTCCTGAGGGAGGGGAGATCTGCTTTTGTACGGTCTCATGAGGGAGGGGAGATCTGCTTCTGTACGGCCTCATGAGGGAGGGGAGATCTGCTTTTGTACGTCCTCATGAGGAAGGGGAGATCTGCTTCTGTACGTCCTCATGAGGGGGAGATCTGCTTTTGTATGGCCTCTCCTGAGGAAGGGGAGATCTGCTTTTGTACGGCCTCATGAGGGAGGGGAGATCTGCTTTTGTACGTCCTCATGAGGGAGGGGGAGATCTGCTTTTGTATGGCCTCTCCTGAGGGAGGGGAGATCTGCTTTTGTATGGCCTCTCCTGAGGGAGGGGAGATCTGCTTTTGTACGGCCTCATGAGGGAGGGTGATCCCTCGCTACTTGACCCATATCAAAATAGTCCTGGAGTCCTTAGTTAGCAGGCAGCTAAAGGCCGACTTCCAAGAATACAACATCTTAAATGGAATCCGGTTTTAGGTCTGGCCACAGCACTGTTTCAGCAAAATTGAAGGTTTTAAATGACAGCCACTGTGCTCTTGATAAGAAGTTACATTGTGTGTCTGATTTGATTTATTTGTCGAAAGCTTTTGGCACCGTGGACCATGCTGTGTTAGTGCAAAGGTTAAAATGTTGTGGATTTACTGGTCATGCTCTAGATTGGTTTATAAATTACCTATCACAATGTGTAATGGCGGATGGTTGTAAATCTGAGTCCATAGAGGTGTGCTCAGGTGTTCCGCAAGGTTCTATTTTGGGCCCACTGTTGTTCATTTTGTATATCAACAACATTGGGGATCTTATTGAAACAGCAGATGTTCATTTTTATGCTGATGATACTGTTCTTTATTCAAGTGGTAGTAGTTTATCTTTAGCTTTTGAAAATGCCCAAAGAGCATTTAACATCATACAACAGAATCTGTATGATTTAAAACTGGTTCTAAATTTGGGGGAAAACAAAATGCATGGTATTTTCAAATGCCAGGCATATTACTAATTATGTAATTGCTACATTGGCTGGACATACTATAGAGTAAGTTAAAGTGTACAAATATTTAGGTTTGTGGGTTGATGATAAGCTTAGCTTCACCGTGCATGTAGAGAACTTGATAAGGAAGCTCAAGCTGAAAATAGGATTTTATTACCGGCATAAGGCTTGTTTTTCTTTAGAGGCTAGGAAGGAGCTGGTACGATGTACATTACTGTCGGTTTTAGATTGTAGTGATGTTATATATATGCAGGCCTCAGCCACGACCCTGAGAGCACTTGATTCAGTGTATCATGCAGCCCTCAGGTTCATTACAAATCAGAAACATCTAACACATCATTGTGATCTCTACAGCGCCGTTGGCTGGTCGTCATTGACCTTGCATAGGCTTAAACACTGGTATAACTGATTTATAAGGCCATATTGGGTCAAATTACATTTTTATCTCTATTCTTTTTTAGTCAGGTTGGTAAATAAATATCAATTACGGTCCAATTCTCATTTGCTTCTAACAGAACCAAGAATTAGAACAGGTCATGGTAGAAATAGTTTTAGTTACTTAGCACCGTGGACCTGGAAGTTTTTCCTGAACATTTTAAAATGTGATGATCTAGTTTCAACACTTGATCGATGTATATATCACAGAAGATTACAATTGACTTGAGGACAGCTGTTTTTAGTGAATAGGCCTATAGGAGAGAGTGTGTGAGTGAATAGGCCTATAGGAGAGAGTGTGTGAGTGAATAGGCCTATAGGAGAGAGTGTGTGAGTGAATAGGCCTATAGGAGAGAGTGTGTGAGTGAATAGGCCTATAGGAGAGAGTGTGTGAGTGAATAGGCCTATAGGAGAGAGTGTGTGAGTGAATAGGCCTATAGGAGAGAGTGTGTGAGTGAATAGGCCTATAGGAGAGAGTGTGTGAGTGAATAGGCCTATAGGAGAGAGTGTGTGAGTGAATAGGCCTATAGGAGAGAGTGTGTGAGTGAATAGGCCTATAGGAGAGAGTGTGTGAGTGAATAGGCCTATAGGAGAGAGTGTGTGAGTGAATAGGCCTATAGGAGAGAGTGTGTGAGTTTAGACTGTCGTGTCATTAAAGGAAAAATGTTTGTGTGTTTATAGATTCGTTTAATGTTGTGTTAGTGTTGTTCCCCCTGCTGCTATTGGACCAGGTCTCTCTTGGAAAAGAGATGTTATCTCAATGAGAGAAACCTGTATCAATAAAATAAAAATACACCTGTCTATACATATATATATATACTATATACGGTCCCACATAACAGAGCAAAAACCAAGACATGGGGTCGAAGGAGCTCCGAGACAAGAAAAAAACCCTCTAAAAAACACAAAATAATAATTGGTTATTAAGCAGTACACCTCCCCTCCATCGTACTACAGAGGTTTGGAGTCCATCTGTGATAAATTAAATTGATTGGAAATTACTTGTAAAGGCACACCTGTCTACATGAGGTCCCACAGCTGACAGTGCATGTCAGAGCAAAAACCAAGCCATGAGATCGAAGGAATTGTCTGTAGAGTGCTGAGACAGGATTGTGTCGAGGCACAGATCTGGGTAAGAGTACCAAAACATTTCTGCCGCATTTAAAGTCCCCAAGAACACAGAGGCCTCCATCATTCTTAAATTGAAGAAGTTTGGAACCACCAAGGCTCTTCCTAGAGCTGGCCACCTGGCCAAACTGAGCAATCGGGGAGAAGGGCCTTCCTTGGTCAGGGAGGTGACCAAGAACCCAATGGTCACTCTGACAGAGCTCCAGAGTTCCTCTGTGGAGATGGGAGAATCTTCCAGAAGGACAACCATCTCTGCAGCACTCCACCAATCAGGCCTTTAGGGTAGAGTGGCCAGATCAGTAAAAGGCACATGACAGCCCGTTTGGAGTTTGATAAAAGGCACCTAAAGACTCTCCGACCATGAGAAACAAGATTCTCTGGTCTGATGAAACCAACAGTGAATCACATCTGGAGGAAACCTGGCACCATCCCTACGGTGAAGCATGGTGGTGGCAGCATCATGCTGTGGGAATGTTTTTCAGCGGTAGGGAATGGGAGACTAGTCAGGATTGAGGGAAAGATGGACAAAGCAAAGTACAGAGAGATCCTTCATGAAAACCTGCTCCAGAGCACTCAGGACCTCAGTCTGGGGTGAAGGTTCACCTTCCAACAGGACAATGACCTTAAGCACACAGCCAAGACAACGCAGGAGTGGCTTAGGGACAAGTCTCTCCCCAACCAACCTGACAGAGCTTGAGAGGATCTGCAGAGAAGAATGGGAGAAACTCCACAAATACAGGTGTGCCAAGCTTGTAGTGTCATACCAAAGAAGACTGGAGGCTGTAATCGCTGCCAAAGGTGCTTCAACAAAGTGCTGAGTAAAGGGTCTAAATACTTATGTAAATGTGATATTTCAGTTTTTATAAATGTGATTTTTTTGGGGGATTGATGAGGAAAAAAACTATTTAAAACATTTTAGAGTAACGTAACAAAATGTGGAAAAAGTCAAGTGGTCTGAATACCTTCCGAATGCGCTGTGTTGTAGATGTGGGACGACTAAAACCAGTCTATTATATGTCAATTAGCCTTATTGTCTGCTGTGTGGGGAAAGAGTCAGAAGTGCCCTCCTCCTGTTAATCACCATGCAAGAGTCCACGGTGCCAGCCTCGTATCCAGCACAAAGCATCCTGGTGGTGATGGTCTTCATATCAAAGTAACTCTGACACTGAGACAGACTGATGATCCTTACCTCTCCCTCCTGGAGTTTGAAGGGCACTATGGAGAGAGAGAGAGCGAGAGAGAGAAAGAGAGAGAGAAAGAGAGAGAGAGAAAGAGAGTTAGGTGAAATACCACAGTGTGCAGTCATAGCAGCAAGATTTGAGAGAGACACAGAGAGAGAGAATATTACTGTGTGTGTATATACAGTATGTATATATATATATATATATATTTTTTATTTGACCTTTTTTTAACTAGGCAAGTCAGTTAATTAAAACGTATTATGGCTGGGGCAGTATTGAGTAGCTTGGATGAATAAGGTGCCCAGAGTAAACTGCCTGCTACTCAGTCCCAGTTGCTAATATATGCATATTATTAGTATATTTGGATAGAAAACACTCTGAAGTTTCTAATACTGTTTGAATGATGTCTGTGAGTATAACAGAACTCATATGGCAAAAGCAAAAACCTGAGAAGAAATCTAACCAGGAAGTGGAAAATCTGAGGTTGGTTATCCCACAACTCAGCCCTTATTGAAGATACAGTGGGATATTGGTCATGTTGCACTTCCTAAGGCTTCCACTAAGGCTTCCACTAGATGTCAACAGTCTTTGGAACCTTATTCGATGCTTCTACTGTGAAGTGGGGCCGAATGAGAGGGGAATGAGTCAGGTGTCTGCCAGAATGCCACGAGCTCATGACGCTCGTTCACATGAGAGAGAGCTCTGTTCCATTGCAATTCTACAGACAAAGGAATTCTCCGGTTGGAACATTATTGAAGATTTATACTAAAAACATCCTAAAGACTGATTCTATACATCGTTTGACATATTTCTACAAACTGTAACAGAACATTTTGACTTTGCGTCTGCTCGTGTGTCATGAAGTTGGATTACTGGGCTGAACGCGCTAACAAGGAGGAATTTGGACATAAATGATGGACATTATCGAACAAAACAAACATTTATTGTGGAACTAGGATTCCTGGGAGTGCATTCTGATGAAGATCATCAAAGGTAAGTTAATATTTATAATGTTATTTCTGACTTCTGTTGACTACACAATATGGCGGATATCTTTTTGGCTTGTTTGGTCTCTGAGCGTCGTACTGATTTATTTTCTTTATCGAACAAAACCTACATGCATTGTGTAACATGAAGTCCTATGAGTGTCATCTGATGAAGATCCTCAAAGGTTAGTCATTCATTCTATCTCTATTTCTGATTTTTGTGACTCCACTCTTTGGCTGGAAAAATGGCTTTGCTTTTCTGTGACTTGGCTCTGACCTAACATAATCGGTTGTGGTGCTTTCTCTGTAAAGCCTATTTGAAATTGGACACTGAGGTGGGATTAACAACAAGATTACCTTTAAAATGGTATAAGATACTTGTATGTTTGAGGAATTTTAATTATGAGATTTCTGTTGTTTGAATTTGGCGCCCTGCACTTTCACTGGCTGTTGTCATATCGATCCCGTTAACGGGATCTCAGCCCTAAGAAGTTGTTAAGAACAAATTCTTATTTTCAATGACGGCCTACCAGGGAACAGTGGGTTAACTGCCTTGTTCAGAGGCAGAACGACAGATTTGTACCTTGTCAGCTCGGGTTTTTGAACTTGCAACCTTTCGGTTACTAGTCCAACGCTCTAACCACTAGGATAGAGATATAATTACTGTGTGTGTATGTACAGTATGTATGGTCATAGAGAGAAAGTATTACTGTGTGTGTATATACAGTATGTATGGTGATAGAGAGAAAGTATTACTGTGTGTGTATATACAGTATGTATGGTGATAGAGAGAAAGTATTACTGTGTGTGTATATACAGTATGTATGGTGATAGAGATAAAGTATTACTGTGTGTGTATATATACAGTATGTATGGTGATAGAGAGAAAGTATTACTGTGTGTGTATATACAGTATGTATGGTGATAGAGAGAAAGTATTACTGTGTGTGTATATACAGTATGTATGGTGATAGAGAGAAAGTATTACTGTGTGTGTATATATACAGTATGTATGGTGATAGAGAGAAAGTATTACTGTGTGTGTATATATACAGTATGTATGGTGATAGAGAGAAAGTATTACTGTGTGTGTATATACAGTATGTATGGTGATAGAGAGAAAGTATTACGGTGTGTGTATATACAGTATGTATGGTGAACCGTAGGTATCAAACTCACTCCTGTTACCCATGTGACCCCATCCAGTAATATAACAGTAGGTATCAGGCTGCGGTAACTGTCCGTTACCAGGAAGACACACCGGTCGAACGTAACTGGTAACCTCCACCTCCCTGTCCAGCTCAACCACGCTGATGTCATAGTCGACCACGGCCCGGTTATAGCGAGGGTGAACAATGATGGACTCTACACCTCTGGTCTGTAGGTAGGGGGACGGGTGGTCCAGGTTGTTGATGCCCAGGACTACCTTCCATAGGTCTGCACTCTCACGTCTGGAGAAGAGAGGAAGAAAGATGAAAGTTAGACGTGAGGAAGGGAGAAGAGAGAGATCAGAGTAATGTAGAATGAAAGAATACCTCACCCTTCAAAGCAGTGAGCGACAGTAAGGGCCCATTTCTTCCCAATGAGGACGCAACCACAGATATGTCCACTAGGATCTGATTGGAGAGAACACTGCCAAGGCCACCTCCCTGGCCTGGACACCCTGCCACCCAGAATACGCTTATACAGACGCACGGCCGGGCGCAGGCCACAGTCTGGAGGGAGGAGAGAGTTAGACTGTAGACAACACTACCAGGCTACAGTCTGGAGGGAGGAGATTTAAACTGTAGACAACACTACCAGGTTACAGTCTGGAGGGAGGAGTTTTAAACTGTAGACAACACTACCAGGCTATAGTCTGGAGGGAGGAGAGTTAGACTGTAGACAACACTACCAGGCTAGTCTGGAGGGAGGAGAGAGAGAGTTAGACTGTAGACAAAACTACCAAGCTATTGTCTGGAGGGAGGAGAGTTAGACTGTAGACAACACTACCAGGCTATAGTCTGGAGGGAGGAGAGTTAGACTGTAGACAACACTACCAGGCTAGTCTGGAGGGAGGAGAGAGAGAGTTAGACTGTAGACAAAACTACCAGGCTATAGTCTGGAGGGAGGAGAGTTAGACTTTTTGCCACCTAGCAGACATTGTCTCTCACCTTCTTTGGTGCAGTGTAGAGACACTCTCTTCCTGGAGAAACAGGCATGTCTGGAGACAGAGAGAGAACACTTTTACTGTCCGTTTCTCTGGGTCCCCCCAGGGGGGGGGGCCCTGTTTCTCTGGGTCCCCCCAGGTGTGGGGCCCCGTTTCTCTGGGTCCCCCCAGGTGTGGGGCCCTGTTTCTCTGGGTCCCCCCAGGTGTGGGGCCCTGTTTCTCTGGGTCCCCCCAGGTGTGGGGCCCTGTTTCTCTGGGTCCCCCCAGGTGTGGGGCCCTGTTTCTCTGGGTTCCCTCAGGTGTGGGGCCCTGTTTCTCTGGGTCCCCTCAGGTGTGGGGCTGTGCATGTGGTTGGTGGGTGTGTATATATGTGTGTGTGTGTGTGTGTGTGTGTGTGTGTGTGTGTGTGTGTGTGTGTGTGTGTGGTGGTTGTGCGTGTGTGTGCGTGGTGGGTGTGTATATAAGTGTGTGTGGTGTGTGTGTGTGGTGGGTGTGGTCCTACCCTCTCTTCTCCAGTAGGCCCTGTAGAGCTGAGCCGTTCCTCTGTCTCCAGTCAGGGTGAACATGAAGCCACCTCCTCCTCCCTGGAACACTGGGAGGGTCTGGAACCAGAGTTACTGATGCTGGGGCTCTGGAGGAAAACACAGGAGATAACCACACACACACCAGGAGATAACCATGCACACACCAGGAGATAACCACGCACACACCAGGCGATAACCACACACACACCAGGAGATAACCCCACACACACCAGGAGATAACCCCACACACACACCAGGAGATAACCACGCACACACCAGGAGATAACCACGCACACACCAGGCGATAACCACACACACACCAGGAGATAACCACGCACACACCAGGAGATAACCACACACACACACCGGGGGATAACCACACACACGCACCAGGAGATAACCACGCACACACCAGGAGATAACCACACACACACCAGGAGATAACCCCCCCACACACCAGGAGATAACACCACGCACACACCAGGAGATAACCACGCACACACCAGGAGATAACCACGCACACACCAGGAGATAACCACACACACACCAGGCGATAACCACACACACACCAGGAGATAACCCCCCACACACACCAGGAGATAACCACACACACGCACCGGGAGATAACCACACACACGCACCAGGAGATAACCACACACACGCACCGGGAGATAACCACACAAACACACACCAGGAGATAACCACACAAACACACACCAGGAGATAACCACACAAACACACACCAGGAGATAACCACACACACACCAGGAGATAACCACACACACACCAGGAGATAGCCACACACACACCAGGAGATAACCACACACACACCAGGGGATATCCACACACACACCAGGAGATAACTGCACACACCAGGGGATAACCACACACACACCAGGAGATAACCACACACACCAGGGGATAACCACACACACCAGGAGATAACCACACACACCAGGAGATAACCACACACACCAGGAGATAACCACACACACCAGGGGGTAACCACACACACCCCAGGAGATAACCACACACACCAGGCGATAACTTGTGTCTGTAGCCGGGTGTCTGTAGCCCTGTGTCTGTAGCCCTGTGTCTGTAGCCCTGTGTCTGTAGCCGTGTGTCTGTAGCCCTGTGTCTGTAGCCCTGTGTCTGTAGCCCTGTGTCTGTAGCCGTGTGTCTGTAGCCCTGTGTCTGTAGCCGGGTGTCTGTAGCCGGGTGTCTGTAGCCGGGTGTCTGTAGCCGGGTGTCTGTAGCCAGGTGTCTGTAGCCCTGTGTCTGTAGCCCTGTGTCTGTAGCCCTGTGTCTGTAGCCCTGTGTCTGTAGCCCTGTGTCTGTAGCCCTGTGTCTGTAGCCGGGTGTCTGTAGCCGTGTATCTGTAGCTGTGTGTCTGTAGCCGTAGATAACTACTGACCTTACCCTAGGCCGAGCTGAGAGCAGGTCAGTTGACTGAGGTCCATCGTCCAGTCATCCCCACAGACATGGTAATCTACTGCTGTCCTGAAGACGGTCACTACCGACCCCTCCGACAGAGAGACTGGACGGGAGGGTAGAGGGATGCATGGGGGTGTAGAGTGATGGATGGGGGTGTAGAGTGATGGATGGGGTTGTAGAGGATGGATGGGGTTGTAGAGGATGGATGGGGGTGTAGAGGGATGGATGGGGGTGTAGAGGATGGATGGGGTTTAGAAGATGGATGGGGGTGTAGAGGGATGGATGGGGTTTAGTAGATGGATGGGTTGTAGAGGATGGATGGGGGTGTAGAGGGATGGATGGGGTTTAGTAGATGGATGGGTTGTAGAGGATGGATGGGGGTGTAGAGGGATGGATGGGGTGTAGAGGATGGAAGGGGGTGTAGAGGGATGGTGGTGTAGAGGATAGTTGGGGTGATAATGGAGGGATGGGGGTGTAAATGGTGGGATGGGGTGATAACAGATGATAGGGTGATAATGGATGATAATGGATGATGGGGTGACAATGGAGGGATGGGGTGGCAATGGAGGATGGGGTGATAATGGAAGATTGTGTGATAATGGATGATAATGGAGTTGGGGGTGATAATGAAGATGTGGGGGCGATAATGGAGAGATGTGGTGATAATGGACGATGGGTTACAATGGAGGGGCGGGGGTGATAATGGAGTGACGGGGGTGATAATGGGTGCGGTGATAATGAAGAGATGGGGGTGATAATGGAGAGTTGTGATAATGAAGAGATGGGGGTGATAATGGTGGGATGGGGGTGATAATGGATGATGGGGTGATAATGGATGATAATGGATGATGGGGTGATAATGGAGTGATGGGGTGGCAATGGAGGATGGGGTGATAATGGAGGATTGGGTGAAAATGGACGATAATGGAGATGGGGTGATAATGAAGAGGGGGGCGATAATGGAGAGATGTGGTAATAATGGATGATGGGGTTATAATGGAGGGATGGGGGTGATAATGGAGTGATGGGGGTGATAATGGATGATAATGGGCGCGGGGTGATAATGAAGAGATGGGGGCGATAATGGAGAGATGTGGAGATAATGGATGGTGGGGTTATAATGGAGGGATGGGGGCGATAATGGATGATGGGGCGATAATGGATGATAATGGATGATGGGGTGGCAATGGAGGATGGGGTGATAATGGATGATTGGGTGATAATGGACAATAATGGAGATGGGGGCGATAATGAAGAGGGGGTGATAATGGAGAGATGTGGTGATAATGGATGATGGGGTTATAATGGAGGGATGGGGGTGATAATGGAGTGACGGGGGTGATAATGGACGATAATGGGGACGGTGTGATAATGAAGCGATGGGGGTGATAATGGAGAGATGGGAAGATAATGGATGGTGGGGGTATAATGGTGGGATGGGGGTGATAATGGACGATAATGGGGACGGGGGTGATAATGAAGGTATGGGGGTGATAATGGGGAGAATGTGGAGATAATGGATGATGGGGTTATAATGGAGGGATGGGGTGTTAATGGAGGGGCGAGGGTGATAATGGATGATGGGGCGATAATGGTGGGATGGGGCGATAATGGAGGGATGGGGTGATAATGGAGGGATGGTGTGATAATGGAGGGATGGTGCGATAATGGATGATGGGGTGATAATGGATGATGGGGTGATAATGGATGATGATAATGGAGGGATTGGGGTGATAATGTAGGACGGTGTGATAATGAATGATGGCGGTGATAATGGAGAGATGGTTTGATAATGGAGGGATGTGGTGATAATGGATGATGGGGAGATAATGGAGGGATGGTAGTGATAATTGATGGAGAGTTGATAATGGATGATATGGTGATCATGGAGAGATGGGGTGATAATGCAATGGGGTGATAATGGAGAGATGGGGTTGATAATGGATGATGGGGTGATAATGGAGGGTAAGGTGATAATGGATGGTGGGGTGATAATGGATGATGGGGTTATAATGGAGGGGTGGGGTGATAATGGGGTTATAATGGAGGGGTGGGGTGATAATGGGGTTATAATGGAGGGGTGGGGTGATAATGGATGATGGGGTGATAATGGATGGTGGGGTGATAATGGGGTTATAATGGAGGGTAAGGTGATAATGGATGGTGGGGTGATAATGGATGATGGGGTTATAATGGAGGGGTGATAATGGATGGAAGGACAATGAGTGGAAAGCTGTTGTAATCTCTTCAATGCATTTCTAAGTCGTTTCCTTCAGAAACATGAAACATGTTGCTTCATTAAGGAATGAGAATGTATACAGTTGAATTCAGAAGTTTACATACACCTTAGCAAAATACATTTAAACCCAGTTTTTCACCATTTCTGACACTTAATCCTTGTAAAAATGCCCTGTCTTAGGTCAGTTAGGATCACCACTTTATTTTAAGAATGTGAAATGTCAGAATAATAGTAGAGAGAATTATTTAAGCTTTTATTTATTTCATCACATTCCCAGTGGGTCAGAAGTTTACATACACTCAATTAGTATTTGGTAGCATTGCCTTTAAATTGTTTAACTTGGGTCAAACGTTTCGGGTAGCCTTCCACAAGCTTCCCACAATAAATTGGGTGAATTTTGGCCCATTCCTCCTGACAGAGCTGGTGTAACTGAGTCAGGTTTGTAGGCCTCCTTGCTTGCACATGCTTTTTCACTTCTGCCCACAAATGTTCTATAGGATTGAGGTCAGGGCTTTGTGATGGCCACTCCAATACCTTGACTTTGTTGTCCTTAAGCCATTTTTGCCACAACTTTGGTAGTATGCTTGGGGTCATTGTCCATTTGGAAGACCCATTTGCGACCAAGCTTTAACTTCCTGACTGATGTCTTGAGATGCTTCAATATATCCACATAATGTTCCTACCTCATGATGCCGTCTATTTTGTGAAGTGCACCAGTCCCTCCTGCAGCAAAGCACCCCCACAACATGATGCTGCCACCCCCGTGCTTCACGGTTGGGATGGTGTTCTTCGGCTTGCAAGCCTCCCCTTTCTCCTCCAAACATAACGATGGTCATTATGGCCAAACAGTTATATTTTTGTTACATCAGACCAGAGGACATTTCTCCAAAAAGTACAATCTTTGTCCACATGTGCAGTTGCAAACCGTAGTCTGGCTTTTTTATGGTGGTTTTGGAGCAGTAGCTTCTTCCTTGCTGTGCGGCCTTTCAGGTTATGTTGATATAGGACTCGTTTTACTGTGGATATAGATACTTTTGTACCTGTTTCCTCCACAAGGTCCTTTGTTGTTGTTCTGGGATTGATTTGCACTTTTCGCACCAAACTACGT
>NC_034182.2:44726555-44731555 GCF_002021735.2 Oncorhynchus kisutch
ACTGAGTTTACAACACACAGATAAACAGTCTCTACTGAGTTTCCAACACACAGATAAACAGTCTCTACTGAGTTTACAACACACATATAAACAGTCTCTACTGAGTTTATATACAACACACAGATAAACAGTCTATACTGAGTTTACAACACACAGATAAACAGTCTCTACTGGATGGTATGTATAACTGTCTCTACTGGATGGTATGTATAACAGTCTCTACTGTCTGGTATTATAACAGTCTCTACTGGATGGTATGTATAACAGTCTCTACTGCATTGTATTTATAACAGTCTCTACTGGATGGTATTTATAACAGTCTCAACTGGATGGTATTTATAACAGTCTCTACTGGATGGTATTTATAACAGTCTCTACTGTCTGGTATTTATAACAGTCTCTACTGTCTGGTATTTATAACAGTCTCTACTGGATGGTATTTATAACAGTCTCTACTGTCTGGTATTTATAACAGTCTCTACTGTCTGGTATTTATAACAGTCTCTACTGTCTGGTATTTATAACAGTCTCTACTGGATGGTATGTATAACAGTCTCTACTGGATGGTATGTATAACAGTCTGTACGGTCTGGTATTTATAACAGTTTCTACTGGTCTCTACTGTGTGGTATTTATAACAGTATCTACTGGGTGGTATTTATAACAGTCTCCACTGGATGGTATTTATAACAGTCTACTGTCTGGTGTTAATAACAGTCTCTACTGGATGGTATTTATAACAGTCTCTACTGTCTGGTATTTATAACAGTCTCTACTGTCTGGTATTTATAACAGTCTCTACTGGTCTCTACTGTCTGGTATTTATAACAGTCTCTACTGGATGGTATTTATAACAGTCTCTATTGGATGGTATGGTATTTATAACAGTCTCTACTGGATGGTATTTATAACAGTCTCTACTGGATGGTATGTATAACAGTCTCTACTGGATGGTATTTATAACAGTCTCTACTGTCTGGTATTTATAACAGTCTCTACTGTCTGGTATTTATAACAGTCTCTACTGAATGGTATGTATAACAGTCTCTACTGTCTGGTATTTATAACAGTCTCTACTGGATGGTATGTATAACAGTCTCTACTGGATGGTATGTATAACAGTCTGTACTGTCTGGTATTTATAACAGTCTCTACTGGATGGTATGTATAACAGTCTGTACTGTCTGGTATTTATAACAGTCTCTACTGGTCTCTACTGTGTGGTATTTATAACAGTATCTACTGGGTGGTATTTATAACAGTCTCTACTGGATGGTATTTATAACAGTCTCTACTGTCTGGTATTTATAACAGTCTCTACTGGTCTCTACTGTCTGGTATTTATAACAGTCTCTACTGGATGGTATTTATAACAGTCTCTATTGGATGGTATGGTATTTATAACAATCTCTACTGGATGGTATTTATAATAGTCTCTACTGGATGGTATTTATAACAGTCTCTACTGGATGGTATTTATAACAGTCTCTACTGGATGGTATTTATAACAGTCTCTACCGGATGGTATTTATAACAGTCTCTACCGGATGGTATGTATAACAGTCTGTACTGGCTGGTATTTATAACAGTCTCTACTGGTCTCTACTGTCTGGTATTTATAACGTTCTCTACTGTCTGGTATTTATAACAGTCTCTACTGGTCTCTACTGTCTGGTATTTATAACAGTCTCTACTGGATGTTATTTATAACAGTCTCTATTGGATGGTATTTATAACAGTCTCTACCGGATGGTATGTATAACAGTCTGTACTGGCTGGTATTTATAACAGTCTCTACTGGGTGGTATTTATAACAGTCTCTATTGGATGGTATTTATAACAGTCTCTACTGGGTGGAATTTATAACAGTCTCTACTGGGTGGAATTTATAACAGTCTCTAGTGGATGGTATTTATAACAGTCTCTACTGGTCTCTACTGTCTGGTATTTATAACAGTCTCTACTGGTCTCTGCTGTCTGGTATGTATAACAGTCTCTACTGGGTGGAATTCATAACAGTCTCCAGTGGATGGTATTTATAACAGTCTCTACTGGATAGTATTTTTAACAGTCTATACTGGATGGTATTTTTAACAGTCTCTACTGGATGGTATTTATAACGGTCTATACTGGATGGTGTGTATAACAGTCTCTACTGGATGGAATTTATAACAGTCTCTACTGTATTGTATTTATAACAGTCTCTACTGGTCTCTACTGGATGGTATTTATAACAGTCTCTACTGGATGGTATTTATAACAGTCTCTACTGGATGGTATGTATAACAGTCTCTACTGTCTGGTATTTATAACAGTATCTACTGGATGGTATTTATAACAGTCTCTACTGGATGGTATTTATAACAGTCTCTACTGTGTGGTATTTATAACAGTCTCTACTGTCTGGTATTTATAACAGTCTCTACTGTCTTGGATCTATAACAGTCTCTACTGTCTGGGATTTATAACAGTCTCTACTGGATGGTATTTATAACAGTCTCTATTGGATGGTATGGTATTTATAACAGTCTCTACTGGATGGTATTTATAACAGTCTCTACTGGATGGTATGTATAACAGTCTCTACTGGATGGTATTTATAACAGTCTCTACTGTCTGGTATTATAACAGTCTCTACTGTCTGGTATTTATAACAGTCTCTACTGAATGGTATGTATAACAGTCTCTACTGTCTGGTATTTATAACAGTCTCTACTGGATGGTATGTATAACAGTCTCTACTGGATGGTATGTATAACAGTCTGTACTGTCTGGTATTTATAACAGTCTCTACTGGATGGTATGTATAACAGTCTGTACTGTCTGGTATTTATAACAGTCTCTACTGGTCTCTACTGTGTGGTATTTATAACAGTATCTACTGGGTGGTATTTATAACAGTCTCTACTGGATGGTATTTATAACAGTCTCTACTGTCTGGTATTTATAACAGTCTCTACTGGTCTCTACTGTCTGGTATTATAACAGTCTCTACTGGATGGTATTTATAACAGTCTCTATTGGATGGTATGGTATTTATAACAATCTCTACTGGATGGTATTTATAATAGTCTCTACTGGATGGTATTTATAACAGTCTCTACTGGATGGTATTTATAACAGTCTCTACTGGATGGTATTTATAACAGTCTCTACCGGATGGTATTTATAACAGTCTCTACCGGATGGTATGTATAACAGTCTGTACTGGCTGGTATTTATAACAGTCTCTACTGGTCTCTACTGTCTGGTATTTATAACGTTCTCTACTGTCTGGTATTTATAACAGTCTCTACTGGTCTCTACTGTCTGGTATTTATAACAGTCTCTACTGGATGTTATTTATAACAGTCTCTATTGGATGGTATTTATAACAGTCTCTACCGGATGGTATGTATAACAGTCTGTACTGGCTGGTATTTATAACAGTCTCTACTGGGTGGTATTTATAACAGTCTCTATTGGATGGTATTTATAACAGTCTCTACTGGGTGGAATTTATAACAGTCTCTACTGGGTGGAATTTATAACAGTCTCTAGTGGATGGTATTTATAACAGTCTCTACTGGTCTCTACTGTCTGGTATTTATAACAGTCTCTACTGGTCTCTGCTGTCTGGTATGTATAACAGTCTCTACTGGGTGGAATTCATAACAGTCTCCAGTGGATGGTATTTATAACAGTCTCTACTGGATAGTATTTTTAACAGTCTATACTGGATGGTATTTTTAACAGTCTCTACTGGATGGTATTTATAACGGTCTATACTGGATGGTGTGTATAACAGTCTCTACTGGATGGAATTTATAACAGTCTCTACTGTATTGTATTTATAACAGTCTCTACTGGTCTCTACTGGATGGTATTTATAACAGTCTCTACTGGATGGTATTTATAACAGTCTCTACTGGATGGTATGTATAACAGTCTCTACTGTCTGGTATTTATAACAGTATCTACTGGATGGTATTTATAACAGTCTCTACTGGATGGTATTTATAACAGTCTCTACTGTGTGGTATTTATAACAGTCTCTACTGTCTGGTATTTATAACAGTCTCTACTGTCTTGGATCTATAACAGTCTCTACTGTCTGGGATTTATAACAGTCTCTACTGTCTGGTATTTATAACAGTCTCCACTGGATGGTATTTATAACAGTCTCTACTGGATGGTATTTATAACAGTCTCTACTGGATGGTATGTATACCAGTCTCTACTGTCTGGTATTTATAACAGTCTCTACTGGATGGTATTTATAACAGTCTCTACTGGTCTCTACTGTCTGGTATTTATAACAGTCTCTACTGGATGTTATTTATAACAGTCTCTATTGGATGGTATTTATAACAGTCTCTACCGGATGGTATGTATAACAGTCTGTACTGGCTGGTATTTATAACAGTCTCTACTGGGTGGTATTTATAACAGTCTCTATTGGATGGTATTTATAACAGTCTCTACTGGGTGGAATTTATAACAGTCTCTACTGGGTGGAATTTATAACAGTCTCTAGTGGATGGTATTTATAACAGTCTCTACTGGTCTCTACTGTCTGGTATTTATAACAGTCTCTACTGGTCTCTGCTGTCTGGTATGTATAACAGTCTCTACTGGGTGGAATTCATAACAGTCTCCAGTGGATGGTATTTATAACAGTCTCTACTGGATAGTATTTTTAACAGTCTATACTGGATGGTATTTTTAACAGTCTCTACTGGATGGTATTTATAACGGTCTATACTGGATGGTGTGTATAACAGTCTCTACTGGATGGAATTTATAACAGTCTCTACTGTATTGTATTTATAACAGTCTCTACTGGTCTCTACTGGATGGTATTTATAACAGTCTCTACTGGATGGTATTTATAACAGTCTCTACTGGATGGTATGTATAACAGTCTCTACTGTCTGGTATTTATAACAGTATCTACTGGATGGTATTTATAACAGTCTCTACTGGATGGTATTTATAACAGTCTCTACTGTGTGGTATTT
>NC_034182.2:44736555-44767567 GCF_002021735.2 Oncorhynchus kisutch
CATGGGAAAATCTAAAGAAATGAGCCAAGATCTCAGAAACAAAATTGTAGACCTCCACAAGTCTGGTTCATCCTTGGGAGCAATTTACAAACACCTGAACGTACCACGTTCATCTGTACAAACAATAGTATGCAAGTATAAACACCATGGGACCACACAGCCGTCATACCGCTCAGGAAGGAGAAGCGTTCTGTCTCCCAGAGATGAACCTACTTAGGTGGGAAAAGGAAACAGCCATAAAATAAATAATATAATATAATAAAAATAACTGTTTGGCCATAATGACCATCGTTACGTTTGGAGGAAAAAGGGGTAAACTTGCAAGCGAACACCATCCCAACCGTGAAGCACGGGGATGGCAGCATCATGTTGTGGGGGTGCTTTGCTGCAGGAGGGCCTGGTGCACTTCACAAAATAGATGGTATCATGTGGTAGGAAAATGATGTGGATATATTGAAGTAACATCTCAAGACATCAGTTAAAGCTTGGTGCAAATGTGTCTTCCAAATGGACAATGACCCCAAGCATACTTCCAAAGTTGTGGCAAAATGGCTAAAGGACAACAAAGTCAAGGTATTGGAGTGGCCATCACAAAGCCCTGACCTCATTCCTATAGAATCATGTGCGAGCAAGGAGGCCTTCAAACCTGACTCAGTTAGACCAGCTCTGTCAGGAGGAATGGGCCAAAATTCACCCAACTTATTGTGGGAAGCTTGTGGAAGGCTACCTGAAATGTTTGACCCAAGTTAAACAATTTAAATGAAATACTACCAAATACTAATTGAGTGTATGTAAACTTCTGACCCACTGGGAATGTGATGAAATAAATTAAAGCTGAAATATATCATTCTCTCTACTATTATTCTGACATTTCACATTCTTAAAATGAAGTGGTGATCTAACTGACCTAAGACAGGGAATTTTTACTAGGATTAAATGTCAGGAATTTAAAAAAAACGGAGTTTAAATGTATTTGGCTGAGGTGTCTGTAAACGGAGTTTAAATGTATTTGGCCTGAGGTGTCTGTAAACGGAGTTTAAATGTATTTGGCTGAGGTGTCTGTAAACGGAGTTTAAATGTATTTGGCTGAGGTGTCTGTAAAACGGAGTTTAAATGTATTTGGCTGAGGTGTCTGTAAACGGAGTTTAAATGTATTTGGCTGAGGTGTCTGTAAACGGAGTTTAAATGTATTTGGTGAGGTGTCTGTAAACGGAGTTTAAATGTATTTGGCTGAGGTGTCTGTAAACGGAGTTTAAATGTATTTGGCTGAGGTGTCTGTAAACAGAGTTTAAATGTATTTGGCTGAGGTGTCTGTAAACTTTCGAATACTTTCTGAAGGCACAATTTAATTTTTTACAATGTATTTAACAAGTCAGTTTAAGAACAAATTATTATTTACAGCGAATGCCTACCCAAAAGGCAAGAGGGGCGGGGCTTAAAATAAACAATAAAAGGCAAGAGGGGCGGGGCCTAAAATAAACAATAAAATAAATGCTATATAAATCAAACACAAAGAGAGACAACACAACATAAAGAGAGACATCACAACATAAAGAGAGACAACACAACATAAAGAGAGACAACACAACATAAAGAGAGACAACACAACATAAAGAGAGACAACACAACATAAAGAGAGACAACACAACATAAAGAGAGACAACAACAACATAAAGAGAGACAACACAACATAAAGAGAGACATCACAACATAAGAGAGACAAACACAACATAAAGAGAGACAACACAAATAAAGAGAGACAACACAACATAAAGAGAGACAACACAACATAAAGAGAGAACAACACAAACATAAAGAGAGACAACACAACATAAAGAGAGACAACACAACATAAGAGAGACAACACAACATTAAAGAGAGACAACACAACATAAGAGACAACAACAACATAAAGGAGCAGACAACACAACATAAAGAGAGACAACACAACATAAAGAGAGACAACCAACATAAAGAGAGACAACACAACATAAAAGAGAGACAACACAACATAAAGAGAGACAACACAACATAAAGAGAGACAACACAACATAAAGAGAGACAACCACAACATAAAGAGAGACAACACAACATAAAGAGAGACAACACAACATAAAGAGAGACAACACAACATAAAGAGAGACAAACCAACATAAAGAGAGACAACACACATAAAGAGAGACAACACAACATAAAGAGAGGACAACACAACATAAAGAGAGACAACACAAATAAGACGAGACCAACCACAACATAAAGGAGAGACAACACAACATAAGACGAGACAACACAACATAAAGGAGACAACACAACATAAAGAGAGACAACACAACATAAAGAGAGACAACACAACATAAAGAGAGACAACACAAATAAAGAGAAGACAACACAACATAAAGAGAGACACACAAAAGAGAGACAACACAACATAAAGAGAGACAACACAAAGGAGGACAACACAACATAAAGAGAGACAACACAACATAAAGAGAGACAACACAACATAAAGAGAGACAACACAAACATAAAGAGAGACAACACACATAAAGAGAGACAACACAACATAAGAGAGACACACAACATAAAGAGAGACAACACAACATAAAGAGAGACAACACAACATAAAGAGAGACAACACTACATAAAGAGAGACAACACAACATAAAGAGAGACAACACTACATAAAGAGAGACACACAACATAAAGAGAGACAACACAACATAAAGAGAGACACAACACATAAAGAGAGACAACACAACATAAAGAGAGACAATACAACACAAAGAGAGACACACAACATAAAGAAGACAACACAACATAAAGAGAGACAACACAACATAAAGAGAGACACACAACATAAAGAGAGACAACACAACATAAAGAGAGACAACACAACAAAAGAGAGACAACACAACATAAAGAGAGACAACACAACATAAAGAAAGACAACACAACATAAGAGAGACAACACAACATAAAGAGAGACAACACAACATAAAGAGAGACAACACAACATAAAGAGAGACAACACAACATAAAGAGAGACAACACAACATAAAGAGAGACAACACAACATAAAGAGAGACAACACAACATAAAGAGAGACAACACAACATAAAGAGAGACAACACAACATAAAGAGAGACAACACAACATAAAGAGAGACAACACAACATAAAGAGAGACAACACAAAGAGAGACAACACAACATAAAGAGAGACAACACAACACAAAGAGAGACAACACAACATAAAGAGAGACAACACAACACAAAGAGAGACAACACAACATAAAGAGAGACAACACAACATAAAGAGAGACAACACAACATAAAGAGAGACACCACAACATAAAGAGAGACAACACAACATAAAGAGAGACAACACAACATAAAGAGAGACAACACTACATAAAGAGAGACAACACAACATAAAGAGAGACAACATAAAGAGAGACAACACAACATAAAGAGAGACAACACAACATAAAGAGAGACAACACAACATAAAGAGAGACAACACAACATAAAGAGAGACAACACAACATAAAGAGAGACAACACAACATAAAGAGAGACAACACAACATAAAGAGAGACAACACAACATAAAGAGAGACAACACAACATAAAGAGAGACAACACAACATAAAGAGAGACAACACAACATAAAGAGAGACAACACAACATAAAGAGAGACAACACAACATAAAGAGAGACAACACAACATAAAGAGAGACAACACAACATAAAGAGAGACAACACAACATAAAGAGAGACAACACAACATAAAGAGAGACAACACAACATAAAGAGAGACAACACAACATAAAGAGAGACAACACAACATAAAGAGAGACAACACAACATAAAGAGAGACAACACAACATAAAGAGAGACAACACAACATAAAGAGAGACAACACAACATAAAGAGAGACATCACAACATAAAGAGAGACAACACAACATAAAGAGAGACAACACAAAGAGAGACAACACAACATAAAGAGAGACAACACAAAGAGAGACAACACAACATAAAGAGAGACAACACAACATAAAGAGAGACAACACAACATAAAGAGAGACAACACAACATAAAGAGAGACAACACAACATAAAGAGAGACAACACAACATAAAGAGAGACATCACAACACAAAGAGAGACAACACAACATAAAGAGAGACAACACAACATAAAGAGAGACACCACAACATAAAGAGAGACAACACAACATAAAGAGAGACAACACAACATAAAGAGAGACAACACTACATAAAGAGAGACAACACAACATAAAGAGAGACAACACTACATAAAGAGAGACAACACAACATAAAGAGAGACAACACAACATAAAGAGAGACATCACAACACAAAGAGAGACAACACAACATAAAGAGAGACAACACAACATAAAGAGAGACACCACAACATAAAGAGAGACAACACAACATAAAGAGAGACAACACAACATAAAGAGAGACAACACTACATAAAGAGAGACAACACAACATAAAGAGAGACAACACTACATAAAGAGAGACAACACAACATAAAGAGAGACAACATAAAGAGAGACAACACAACATAAAGAGAGACAACACAACATAAAGAGAGACAACACAACATAAAGAGAGACACACAACATAAAGAGAGACAACACAACATAAAGAGAGACAACACAACACAAAGAGAGACAACACAACATAAAGAGAGACAACACAACATAAAGAGAGACAACACAACATAAAGAGAGACAACACAACATAAAGAGAGACAACACAACATAAAGAGAGACAACACAACATAAAGAGAGACAACACAACATAAAGAGAGACAACACAACATAAAGAGAGACAACACAACATAAAGAGAGACAACACAACATAAAGAGAGACAACACAACATAAAGAGAGACAACACAACATAAAGAGAGACAACACAACATAAAGAGAGACAACACAACATAAAGAGAGACAACACAACATAAAGAGAGACATCACAACACAAAGAGAGACAACACAACATAAAGAGAGACAACACAACATAAAGAGAGACACCACAACATAAAGAGAGACAACACAACATAAAGAGAGACAACACAACATAAAGAGAGACAACACTACATAAAGAGAGACAACACAACATAAAGAGAGACAACACTACATAAAGAGAGACAACACAACATAAAGAGAGACAACACAACATAAAGAGAGACATCACAACACAAAGAGAGACAACACAACATAAAGAGAGACAACACAACATAAAGAGAGACACCACAACATAAAGAGAGACAACACAACATAAAGAGAGACAACACAACATAAAGAGAGACAACACAACATAAAGAGAGACAACACAACATAAAGAGAGACAACACTACATAAAGAGAGACAACACAACATAAAGAGAGACAACATAAAGAGAGACAACACAACATAAAGAGAGACAACACAACATAAAGAGAGACAACACAACATAAAGAGAGACACACACAACATAAAGAGAGACAACACAACATAAAGAGAGACAACACAACATAAAGAGAGACAACACAACATAAAGAGAGACAACACACACAAGAGAGACAACACATAAAGAGAGACAACACAACATAAAGAGAGACAACACAACATAAAGAGAGACAACACAACATAAAGAGAGACAACACAACATAAAGAGAGACAACACAACATAAAGAGAGACAACACAACATAAAGAGAGACAACACAACATAAAGAGAGACAACACAACATAAAGAGAGACAACACAACATAAAGAGAGACAACACAACATAAAGAGAGACAACACAACATAAAGAGAGACAACACAACATAAAGAGAGACAACACAACATAAAGAGAGACAACACAACATAAAGAGAGACAACACAACATAAAGAGAGACAACACAACATAAAGAGAGACAACACAACATAAAGAGAGACAACACAACATAAAGAGAGACAACACAAAGAGAGACAACACAACATAAAGAGAGACAACACAACATAAAGAGAGACAACATAAAGAGAGACAACACAACATAAAGAGAGACAACACAACATAAAGAGAGACAACACAACATAAAGAGAGACAACACAACATAAAGAGAGACAACACAACATAAAGAGAGACAACACAACAAAGAGAGACAACACAACATAAAGAGAGACAACACAACATAAAGAGAGACAACACAACATAAAGAGAGACAACACAACATAAAGAGAGACAACACAACATAAAGAGAGACAACACAACATAAAGAGAGACAACACAACATAAAGAGAGACAACACAACATAAAGAGAGACAACACAACATAAAGAGAGACAACACAACATAAAGAGAGACAACACAACATAAAGAGAGACAACACAACATAAAGAGAGACAACACAACATAAAGAGAGACAACACAACATAAAGAGAGACAACACAACATAAAGAGAGACAACACAACATAAAGAGAGACAACACAACATAAAGAGAGACAACACAACATAAAGAGAGACAACACAACATAAAGAGAGACAACACAACATAAAGAGAGACAACACAACATAAAGAGAGACAACACAAAGAGAGACAACACAACATAAAGAGAGACAACACAACACAAAGAGAGACAACACAACATAAAGAGAGACAACACAACACAAAGAGAGACAACACAACATAAAGAGAGACAACACAACATAAAGAGAGACAACACAACATAAAGAGAGACACCACAACATAAAGAGAGACAACACAACATAAAGAGAGACAACACAACATAAAGAGAGACAACACAACATAAAGAGAGACAACACAACATAAAGAGAGACAACACTACATAAAGAGAGACAACACAACATAAAGAGAGACAACATAAAGAGAGACAACACAACATAAAGAGAGACAACACAACATAAAGAGAGACAACACAACATAAAGAGAGACAACACAACACAAAGAGAGACAACACAACACAAAGAGAGACAACACAACATAAAGAGAGACAACACAACATAAAGAGAGACAACACAACATAAAGAGAGACAACACAACATAAAGAGAGACAACACAACACAAAGAGAGACAACACAACATAAAGAGAGACAACACAACATAAAGAGAGACAACACAACATAAAGAGAGACAACACAACATAAAGAGAGACAACACAACATAAAGAGAGACAACACAACATAAAGAGAGACAACACAACATAAAGAGAGACAACACAACATAAAGAGAGACAACACAACATAAAGAGAGACAACACAACATAAAGAGAGACAACACAACATAAAGAGAGACAACACAACATAAAGAGAGACAACACAACATAAAGAGAGACAACACAACATAAAGAGAGACAACACAACATAAAGAGAGACAACACAACATAAAGAGAGACAACACAACATAAAGAGAGACAACACAACATAAAGAGAGACAACACAACATAAAGAGAGACAACACAACATAAAGAGAGACAACACAACATAAAGAGAGACAACACAACATAAAGAGAGACAACACAACATAAAGAGAGACAACACAACATAAAGAGAGACAACACAACATAAAGAGAGACAACACAACATAAAGAGAGACAACACAACATAAAGAGAGACAACACAACATAAAGAGAGACAACACAACATAAAGAGAGACAACACAACATAAAGAGAGACAACACAACATAAAGAGAGACAACACAACATAAAGAGAGACAACACAACATAAAGAGAGACAACACAACATAAAGAGAGACAACACAACATAAAGAGAGACAACACAACATAAAGAGAGACAACACAACATAAAGAGAGACAACACAACATAAAGAGAGACAACACAACATAAAGAGAGACAACACAAAGAGAGACAACACAACATAAAGAGAGACAACACAAAGAGAGACAACACAACATAAAGAGAGACAACACAACATAAAGAGAGACAACACAACATAAAGAGAGACAACACAACATAAAGAGAGACAACACAACATAAAGAGAGACACACAACATAAAGAGAGACACACAACATAAAGAGAGACACACAACATAAAGAGAGACAACACAACATAAAGAGAGACAACACTACATAAAGAGAGACAACCACAACATAAAGAGAGACAACACTACATAAAAGAGAGACAACACAACATAAAGAGAGACAACACAACATAAAGAGAGACACACACATAAAGAGAGACAACACAACATAAAGAAGAGAACAACACATAAGAAGACAACACAACATAAAGAGAGACAACACAACAAAAGAGAGACAACACAACATAAAGAGAGACAACACACATCAAAGAGAGACAACACAACATAAGAGAACAACACAACATAAAGAGAGACAACACAACATAAGAGAGACAACACAACATAAAGAGAGACAACACAAACATAAAGAGAGACAACACAACAAAAGAGAGACAACACAACATAAAGAGAGACAAACACAACATAAAGAAAGAAACACAACATAAAGAGAGACAACACAACATAAAGAGAGACAACACAACATAAAGAGAGACAACACAACATAAAGGAGACAACAACAACATAAAGAGAGACAACACAACATAAAGAGAGACAACACAACATAAAGAGAGACAACACAACATAAAGAGAGACAACACAACATAAAGAGAGACAACACAACATAAAGAGAGACAACACAACATAAAGAGAGACAACACAACATAAAGAGAGGACAACACAACATAAAGAGAGACAACACAAGAGAGACAACACAACATAAAGAGAGACAACACAAACACAAGAGAGACAACACAACATAAAGAGAGACAACAACCAAAATAACGACACAAAGAGAGACAACACAACATAAAGAGAGACAACACAACATAAAGAGAGACAACACAACATAAAGAGAGACACCACAACATAAAGAGAGACAACACAACATAAAGAGAGACAACACAACATAAAGAGAGACAACACTACATAAAGAGAGAAACACAACATAAGGAGACAACATAAAGAGAGACAACACAACATAAAGAGAGACAACACAACATAAAGAGACAACACAACATAAAGAGAGACAACACAACATAAAGAGAGACAACACAACATAAAGAGAGACAACACAACATAAGAGAGACAACACAACATAAAGAGAGACAACACAACATAAAGAGAGACAACACAACATAAAGAGAGACAACACAACATAAAGAGAGACAACACAACATAAAGAGAGACAACACAACATAAGAGAGGACAACACAACATAAAGAGAGACAACACAACATAAAGAGAGACAACACAACATAAGAGAGACAACACAACATAAAAGAGAGACAACACACATAAAGAGAGACAACACTACATAAAGAGAGACAACACAACATAAAGAGAGACAACACAACATAAAGAGAGACAACACAACATAAAGAGAGACAACACAACATAAAGAGAGACAACACAACATAAAGAGAGACATCACAACATAAAGAGAGACAACACAACATAAAGAGAGACAACACAAAGAGAGACAACACAACATAAAGAGAGACAACCAAGAACAACACAACTAAAGAGAGACAACACAACATAAAGAGAGACAACACAACATAAAGAGAGACAACACAACATAAAGAGAGACAACACAACTAAAGAGAGACACACAACATAAAGAGAGACCATCAGGCAACACAAGAGAGACAACAACATAAAGAGAGACAACACAACATAAAGAGAGACACCACAACATAAAGAGAGACAACACAACATAAGAGAGACAACACAACATAAAGAGAGACAACACTACATAAAGAGAGACAACACAACATAAAGAGAGGACAACACTACATAAAGAGAGACAACACAACATAAAGAGAGACAACACAACATAAAGAGAGACATCACAACACAAGAGAGACAACACAACATAAAGAGAGACAACACAACATAAAGAGAGACACACAACATAAAGAGACACAACACAACATAAAGAGAGACAACACAACATAAAGAGAGACAACACTACATAAAGAGAGACAACACAACATAAAGAGAGACAACACTACATAAAGAGAGACAACACAACATAAAGAGAGACAACATAAAGAGAGACAACACAACATAAAGAGAGACAACACAACATAAAGAGAGACAACACAACATAAAGAGAGACACCACAACATAAAGAGAGACAACACAACATAAAGAGAGACAACACAACACAAGAGAGACAACACAACATAAAGAGAGACAACACAACATAAAGAGAGACAACACAACATAAAGAGAGACAACACAACATAAAGAGAGACAACACAACATAAAGAGAGACAACACAACACAAAGAGAGACACACAACATAAAGAGAGACAACACAACATAAAGAGAGACAACACAACATAAAGAGAGACAACACAACATAAAGAGAGACAACACAACATAAAGAGAGACAACACAACATAAAGAGAGACAACACAACATAAAGAGAGGACAACACAACATAAAGAGAGACAACACAACATAAAGAGAGACAACACAACATAAAGAGAGACAACACAACATAAAGAAGACAACACAACATAAAGAGAGACAACACAACATAAAGAGAGACAACACACATAAGAGAGACAACACAACATAAAGAGAGACAACACAAAGAGAGACAACACAAACATAAGAAGACAACACAACATAAAGAGAACAACATAAGAGAGGACACACAACATAAAGAGAGACAAACACAACATAAGAGAACAACACAACATAAAGAGAGACACCACAACATAAGAGAGACAACACAACATAAGAGAGACAACACAACACAAAGAGAGACAACACAACATAAAGAGAGACAACACAACATAAAGAGAGACAACACAACATAAAGAGAGACAACACAACATAAAGAGAGACAACACAACATAAAGAGAGACAAACACAACACAAGAAGGACAAAAAAGAGAGACAACACAACATAAAGAGAGACAACACAACATAAAGAGAGACAACACAACATAAAGAGAGACAACACAACATAAAGAGAGACAACACAACATAAAGAGAGACAACACAACATAAGAGAGACAACACAACATAAAGAGAGACAACACAACATAAAGAGAGACAACACAACATAAAGAGAGACAACACAACATAAAGAGAGACAACACAACATAAAGAGAGACAACACAACATAAAGAGAGACAACACAACATAAAGAGAGACAACACAACATAAAGAGAGACAACACAACATAAAGAGAGACAACCACAAAGAGAGACAACACAACATAAAGAGAGACAACACAACACAAAGAGAGACAACACAACATAAAGAGAGACAACACGACACAAGAGAGACACACAACAAAGAGAGACAACACAACATAAAGAGAACAACACAACATAAAGAGAGACACCACAACATAAAGAGAGACAACCACAACATAAAGAGAGAGCAACACAACATAAAGAGAGACAACACTACATAAAGAGAGACAACACAACATAAAGAGAGACAACACTACATAAAGAGAGACAACACAACATAAAGAGAGACAACATAAAGAGAGACAACACAACATAAAGAGAGACAACACAACATAAAGAGAGACAACACAACATAAAGAGAGACAACACAACATAAAGAGAGACAACACAACACAAAGAGAGACAACACAACATAAAGAGAGACAACAACATAAAGAGAGACAACACAACATAAAGAGAGACAACACAACATAAAGAGAGACAACACAACACAAAGAGAGACAACACAACACAAAAGAGAGACAACACAAACATAAAGAGAGACAACACAACATTAAAGAGAGACAACACAACATAAAGAGAGACAACACAACATAAAGAGAGGACAACACAACATAAAGAGAGACAACACAACATAAAGAGAGACAACACAACATAAGGAGAGACAACACAACATAAAGAGAGACAACACAACATAAAGAGAGACAACACAACATAAAGAGAGACAACACAACATAAAGAGAGACAACACAACATAAAGAGAACAACACAACATAAAGAGAGACAACACAACATAAAGAGAGACAACACAAAGAGAGACAACACAACATAAAGAGAGACAACACAACACAAAGAGAGACAACACAACATAAAGAGAGACAACACGACACAAAGAGAGACAACACAACATAAAGAGAGACAACACAACATAAAGAGAGACAACACAACAAAAGAGAGACAACACGACACAAAGAGAGACAACACAACATAAAGAGAGACAACACACATAAAGAGAGACAACACAACATAAAGAGAGACAACACAACATAAAGAGAGACAACACAACATAAGAGAGACAACACAACATAAGAGAGACAACACCAACATAAGAGAGACAACACAACATAAAGAGAGACAACACAACATAAAGAGAGACATCACAACATAAAGAGAGACAACACAACATAAAGAGAGACAACACAACATAAAGAGAGACATCACAACATAAAGAGAGACATCACAACATAAAGAGAGACAACACAACATAAAGAGAGACAACAAAACATAAAGAGAGACAACACAACATAAAGAGAGACAAACACAACATAAAGAGAGACAACAAATAAAGAGAGACAACACAACATAAAGAGAGACAACACAACATAAAGAGAGACAACACAACATAAAGAGAGACAACACAACATAAAGAGAGACAACACAACATAAAGAGAGACAACACAACATAAAGAGAGACATCACAACATAAAGAGAGACAACACAACATAAAGAAGACAACACAACATAAAGAGAGACACCACAACATAAAGAGAGACAACACAACATAAAGAGAGACAACACAACATAAAGAGAGACAACACAACATAAAGAGAGACAACACAACAGAAAGAGAGACAACACAACATAAAGAGAGACAACACAACATAAAGAGAGACAACACAACATACACAACATAAAGAGAGACAACACAACACAAAGAGAGACATCCACAACATAAAGAGAGACAACACAACATAAAGAGAGACATCACGACATAAAGAGAGACAACACAACATAAAGAGAGACAACACAACATAAAGAGAGACAACACAACATAAAGAGAGACAAACACAACATAAAGAGAGACAACACAACATAAAGAGAGACAACACAACATAAAGAGAGACATCACAACATAAAGAGAGACAACACAACATAAAGAGAGACAACACAACACAAGAGAGACAACACAACACAAAGAGAGACAACACAACATAAAGGAGACATCACAACATAAAGAGAGACAACACAACATAAAGAGAGACAACACAACATAAAGAGAGACAACACAACATAAAGAGAGACAACACACATAAAGAGAGACAAACACAAACATTAAAGAGAGACAACACAACATAAAGAGAGACAACACAACATAAAGAGAGACAACACAACATACACAAAGAGAGACACACAACATAAGAGAGACACACAAATAAAGAGAGACAACACAACATAAAGAGAGACACACAACATAAAGAGAGACAACACAACATAAAGAGAGACAACACAACATAAAGAGAGACAACACAACATAAAGAGAGACAACACAAACATAAAGAGAGACATCACAACATAAAGAGAGACAACACAACATAAAGAGAGACCATCACAACATAAAGAGAGACAACACAACATAAAGAGAGACAACACAACATAAAGAGAGACATCACAACATAAAGAGAGACATCACAACATAAAGAGAGACAACACAACATAAAGAGAGACACACAACATAAAAGAGACACACAACATAAAGAGAGACAACACAACATAAAGAGAGACACCAAACATAAGAGAGACACCACAACATAAAGAGAGACAACACAAACATAAAGAGAGACAACACAACATAAAGAGAGACATCACAACATAAAGAGAGACAACACAACATAAGAAGACATCACAACATAAAGAGAGACAACACAACATAAAGAGAGACAACACAACATAAAGAGAGACATCACAACATAAAGAGAGACAACACAACATAAAGAGAGACATCACAACATAAAGAGAGACATCACAACATAAAGAGAGACAACACAACATAAAGAGAGACAACACAACATAAAGAGAGACAACACACATAAAGAGAGACAACACAACATAAAGAGAGACAACACAACATAAAGAGAGACAACACAACACAAAGAGAGACAACACAACATAAAGAGAGACATCACACATAAAGAGAGACATCACAACATAAAGAGAGACAACACAACATAAAGAGAGACAACACAACATAAAGAGAGACAACACAACATAAAGAGAGACAACACAACACAAAGAGAGACAACACAACATAAAGAGAGACAACACAACATAAAGAGAGACAACACAACATAAAGAGAGACAACACACATAAAGAGAGACAACACAACATAAAGAGAGACAACACAACATAAAGAGAGACAACACAACATAAAGAGAGACAACACAACACAAAGAGAGACAACACAACATAAAGAGAGACATCACAACATAAAGAGAGACAACACAACATAAAGAGAGACAACACAACATAAAGAGAGACAACACAACATAAAGAGAGACAACACAACATAAAGAGAGACAACACAACATAAAGAGAGACAACACAACATAAAGAGAGACAACACAACATAAGAGAGACAACACAACATAAAGAGAGACAACACAACATAAAGAGGGGCAACACAACATAAAGAGAGACATCACGACATAAAGAGAGACAACACAACATAAAGAGAGACAACACAACATAAAGAGAGACAACACAACACAAAGAGAGACATCACAACATAAAGAGAGACAACACAACATAAAGAGAGACATCACGACATAAAGAGAGACAACACAACATAAAGAGAGACAACACAACATAAAGAGAGACAACACAACATAAAGAGAGACAACACAACATAAAGAGAGACAACACAACATAAAGAGAGACAACACAACATAAAGAGAGACAACACAACATAGAGACAACACAACATAAAGAGAGACAACACAACATAAAGAGAGACAACACAACATAAAGAGAGACAACACAACATAAGAGACAACACAACATAAAGAGAGACAACACAACATAAAGAGAGACAACACAACATAAGAGAGACATCACGACATAAAGAGAGACAACACAACATAAAGAGAGACAACACAAAGAGAGACAACACAACATAAAGAGAGACAACACAACATAAAGAGAGACAACACAACATAAAGAGAGACAACACAACATAAAGAGAGACAACACAACATAAAGAGAGACAACACAACATAAAGAGAGACAACACAACATAAAGAGAGACATCACGACATAAAGAGAGACAACACAACATAAAGAGAGACAACACAAAGAGAGACAACACAACATAAAGAGAGACAACACAACATAAAGAGAGACATCACGACATAAAGAGAGACAACACAACATAAAGAGAGACAACACGACATAAAGAGAGACAACACAACATAAAGAGAGACAACACAAAGAGAGACAACACAACATAAAGAGAGACAACACAACATAAAGAGAGACAACACAACATAAAGAGAGACAACACAACATAAAGAGAGACAACACAACATAAAGAGAGACAACACAACATAAAGAGAGACAACACAACATAAAGAGAGACAACACGACATAAAGAGAGACATCACGACATAAGAGAGACAACACAACATAAAGAGAGACAACACAAGAGAGACAACACAACATAAAGAGAGACAACACAACATAAAGAGAGACAACACAACATAAAGAGAGACAACACAACATAAAGAGAGACAACACAACATAAAGAGAGACAACACAACATAAAGAGAGACATCACAACATAAAGAGAGACATCACAACATAAAGAGAGATATCACAACATAAAGAGAGACATCACAACATAAAGAGAGACATCACAACATAAAGAGAGACAACATAAAGAGAGACAACACAAAGAGAGACATCACAACATAAAGAGAGACATCACAACATAAAGAGAGACATCACAACATAAAGAGAGACAACATAAAGAGAGACAACACAACATAAAGAGAGACAACACAACATAAAGAGAGACAACACAACATAAAGAGAGACAACACAACATAAAGAGAGACAACACAACATAAAGAGAGACAACACAACATAAAGAGAGACAACACAACATAAAGAGAGACAACACAACACAAAGAGAGACAACACAACATAAAGAGAGACAACACAACATAAAGAGAGACAACACAACATAAAGAGAGACAACACAACATAAAGAGAGACATCACAACATAAAGAGAGACATCACAACATAAAGAGAGACAACACAACATAAAGAGAGACATCACCTAATAAAGAGAGACATCACAACATAAAGAGAGACATCACAACATAAAGAGAGACATCACAACATAAAGAGAGACATCACAACATAAAGAGAGACAACACAACATAAAGAGAGACATCACAACATAAAGAGAGACAACACAACATAAAGAGAGACGTCACAACATAAAGAGAGACGTCACAACATAAAGAGAGACAACACAACATAAAGAGAGACAACACAACATAAAGAGAGACATCACAACATAAAGAGAGACATCACAACATAAAGAGAGACATCACAACATAAAGAGAGACATCACAACATAAAGAGAGACATCACAACATAAAGAGAGACATCACAACATAAAGAGAGACATCACAACATAAAGAGAGACAACACAACATAGAGACATCACAACATAAAGAGAGACATCACAACACAAAGAGAGACAACACAACATAAAGAGAGACAACCACAACATAGAGACATCACAACATAAAGAGAGACATCACAACACAAAGAGAGACAACACAACATAAAGAGAGACATCACAACATAAAGAGAGACATCACAACATAAAGAGAGACAACACAAAGAGAGACACAACATAAAGAGAGACAACATAACATAAAGAGAGACATCACAACATAGAGACAACACAGCATGGCAGCAACACAACATGACATCACAGCATGGTAGCAACACAACATGACATCACAGCATGGTAACAACACAACATGACAACACAGCATGGTAGCAACCACCACATGACAACACAGCATGGTAACAACACAACATGACAACACAGCATGGTAGCAACACCACATGACAACACAGCATGGGTAACAACACAACATGACAACACAGCATGGTAACAACACAACATGACAACACAGCATGTTAGCAACACAACATGACAACACAGCATGGTAACAACACAACATGACAACACAGCATGGCAGCAACACAACATGACAACACAGCATGGCAGCAACACAACATGACATCACAGCATGGTAGCAACACAACATGACAACACAGCATGTTAGCAACACAACATGACAACACAGCATGGTAACAACACACATGACAACACAGCATGGTAACAACACAACATGACAACACAGCATGGTAGCAACACCACATGACAACACAGCATGGTAACAACACAACATGACAACACAGCATGGTAACAACACAACATGACAACACAGCATGTTAGCAACACAACATGACAACACAGCATGGTAACAACACAACATGACAACACAGCATGGCAGCAACACAACATGACAACACAGCATGGCAGCAACACAACATGACATCACAGCATGGTAGAAACACAACATGACAACACAGCATGGTAGCAACACAACATGACAACACAGCATGGTAGCAACACATGACAACACAGCATGGTAGCAACACATGACAACACAGCATGGTAGCAACACAACATGACAACACAGCATGGTAGCAAACACATGACAACACGGCATGGTAGCAACACATGACAACACAGCATGGTAGCAACACATGACAACACGGCATGGTAACAACACAAGACAACACAGCATGGTAGCAACACATGACAACACAGCATGGTAGCAACACAACATGGTAGCAGCACAAAAACATGGTACAGACAGTATTGGGCACAGACAACAGCACAAAGGACAAGAAGGTAGAGACAACAATACATCACACAAAGCAGTCACAACTGTCAGTAAGAGTGTCCATGATTAAGTCTTTGAATGAAGAGATTGAGATAAAACTGTCCAGTTGTAGTTGCAGCTCGTTCCAGTCGCTAGCTGCAGAGAACTGAAAAGAGGAGCGACCCAGGGATGTGTGTGCTTTGGGGACCGTTAACAGAATGTAACTGGCAGAACAGGTGTTGCATGTGGATGATGAAGGCTGCAGTAGATATCTCAGATAGGGAGGACTGAGGCCTAAGAGGGTTTTATAAATAAGCATCAACCAGTGGGTCTTGCGACAGGTATACAGTGATGACCAGTTTACAGAGGTGTATAGAGTGCAGTGATGTGTCCTATAAGGAGCATTGGTGGTAAATCTGATGGCCGAATAGTAAAGAACATCTAGTTTCTAGAGAGCACCCTTACCTGCCGATCTATAAATTACATCTCTATAATCTAGCATGGGTAGGATGGTCATCTGAATCAGGGTTAGTTTGGCAGCTGGGGTGAAAGAGGATTGATTACGATAGAGGAAACCAAGTCTAGATTTAACTTTAGCCTGCAGCTTTGATATGTGCTGAGAGAAGGACAGTGTACTGTCTAGCCATACTCCCAAGTACTTTTTAATTTTAATTTTAATTTTACCTTTATTTAACCAGGTAGGCAAGTTGAGAACAAGTTCTCATTTACAATTGCGACCTGGCCAAGATAAAGCAAAGCAGTTCGACAGATACAACGACACAGAGTTACACATGGAGTAAAACAGACATACAGTCAATAATGCAGTATAAACAAGTCTATATACAATGTGAGCAAATGAGGTGAGAAGGGAGGTAAAGGCAAAAAAGGCCATGGTGGCAAAGTAAATACAATATAGCAAGTAAAACACTGGAATGGTAGTTTTGCAATGGAAGAATGTGCAAAGTAGAAATAAAAATAATGGGGTGCAAAGGAGCAAAATAAATAAATAAATAAAAATTAAATACAGTTGGGAAAGAGGTAGTTGTTTGGGCTAAATTATAGGTGGGCTATGTACAGGTGCAGTAATCTGTGAGCTGCTCTGACAGTTGGTGCTTAAAGCTAGTGAGTGAGATAAGTGTTTCCAGTTTCAGAGATTTTTGTAGTTCGTTCCAGTCATTGGCAGCAGAGAACTGGAAGGAGAGGCGGCCAACATCTGCTAACCATGTGTATGTGACAAATACATTTGATTTGATTTGATTTGGTGGCCATTCTTGATACACACAGGAAACTGTTGAGTAGGAAAAACCAAGCCGTGTTGTAGTTCTTGACACATTAAAACCAGTGCAACCATACCTCGTTCAACTGGCACCTACTACCATACCCCGTTCAAAGGTACCTACTACTATACCCCGTTCAACTGGCACCCTACTACCATACCCCGTTCAAAGTCACCTACGACCATACCCCGTTCAAACTGGCACCTACTACCATACCCCGTTCAACTGGCACCTACTACCATACCCCGTTCACAGGCACCTACTTACCATAACCTGTTCAAAGACACCTACTACCATACCCCGTTCAACTGGCACCTACCTACCATACCCCCGTTTCAACTGGCACCTACTACCATACCCTGTTCAAAGGTAACTACTACCATACCCCGTTCAACTGGCACCTAATACCATACCCCGTTCAAAGGTACCTACTACCATACCCCGTTCAAAGGCACCGACTACCATACCCCGTTCAAAGGCCCCTACTACCATACCCCGTTCAAAGGCCCCCTACTACCATACCCCGTTCAAAGGCCCCTACTACCATACCCCGTTCAAAGGCACCTACTACCATACCCCGTTCAAAGGCACCTACTACCATACCCTGTTCAAAGGCACCTACTACCGTACCCCGTTCAAAGGCCCCTACTACCATACCCCATTCAAAGACACCTACTACCATACCCCGTTCAAAGGCACCTACTACCATACCCTGTTCAAAGGCACCCACTACCATACCCCGTTCAAAGGCCCCTACTACCATACCCCATTCAAAGGCACCTACTACCTTACCCTGTTCAAAGGCCCCTACTACCATACCCCATTCAAAGGCACCCACTACCATACCCCGTTCAAAGACAACTACTACCATACCCCGTTCAAAGGCACCTACTACCATACCCAGTTCAAAGGCACCTACTACCATACCCTGTTCAAAGGCACCTACTACCATACCCTGTTCAAAGGCACCTACTACCATACCCCGTTCAAAGGCCCCTACTACCAGACCCTGTTCAAAGGCACCTAATACCATACCCCGTTCAAAGGCACCTACTACCATACCCCGTTCAACTGGCACCTACTACCATACCCCGTTCACAGGTACCTACTACCATACCCCGTTCAAAGGCACCTACTACCATACCCTGTTCAAAGGCACCTACTACCATACCCTGTTCAACTGGCACCTACTACCACACCCTGTTCAAAGGCACCTACTACCATACCCTGTTCAAAGGCACCTACTACCATACCCTGTTCAAAGACACCTACTACCATACCCTGTTCAAAGGCACCTACTACCATACCCTGTTCAAAGACACCTACTACCATACCCTGTTCAACTGGCACCTACTACCATACCCTGTTCAAAGGCACCTACTACCATACCCTGTTCAAAGGCACCTACGACCATACCCTGTTCAAAGGTAACTACTACCATACCCCGTTCAACTGGCACCTACTACCATACCCCGTTCAACTGGCACCTACTACCATACCCCGTTCAAAGTCACCTACGACCATACCCCGTTCAACTGGCACCTACTACCATACCACGTTCAACTGGCACCTACTACCATACCCCGTTCACAGGCACCTACTACCATAACCTGTTCAAAGACACCTACTACCATACCCCGTTCAACTGGCACCTACTACCATACCCCGTTCAACTGGCACCTACTACCATACCCTGTTCAAAGGTAACTACTACCATACCCCGTTCAACTGGCACCTAATACCATACCCCGTTCAAAGGTACCTACTACCATACCCCGTTCAAAGGCACCGACTACCATACCCCGTTCAAAGGCCCCTACTACCATACCCCGTTCAAAGGCCCCTACTACCATACCCCGTTCAAAGGCCCCTACTACCATACCCCGTTCAAAGGCACCTACTACCATACCCCGTTCAAAGGCACCTACTACCATACCCTGTTCAAGGCACCTACTACCGTACCCCGTTCAAAGGCCCCTACTACCATACCCCATTCAAAGACACCTACTACCATACCCCGTTCAAAGGCACCTACTACCATACCCTGTTCAAAGGCACCCACTACCATACCCCGTTCAAAGGCCCCTACTACCATACCCCATTCAAAGGCACCTACTACCTTACCCTGTTCAAAGGCCCCTACTACCATACCCCATTCAAAGGCACCCACTACCATACCCCGTTCAAAGACAACTACTACCATACCCCGTTCAAAGGCACCTACTACCATACCCAGTTCAAAGGCACCTACTACCATACCCTGTTCAAAGGCACCTACTACCATACCCTGTTCAAAGGCACCTACTACCATACCCCGTTCAAAGGCCCCTACTACCAGACCCTGTTCAAAGGCACCTAATACCATACCCCGTTCAAAGGCACCTACTACCATACCCCGTTCAACTGGCACCTACTACCATACCCCGTTCACAGGTACCTACTACCATACCCCGTTCAAAGGCACCTACTACCATACCCTGTTCAAAGGCACCTACTACCATACCCTGTTCAACTGGCACCTACTACCACACCCTGTTCAAAGGCACCTACTACCATACCCTGTTCAAAGGCACCTAACTACCATACCCTGTTCAAAGACACCTACTACCATACCCTGTTCAAAGGCACCTACTACCATACCCTGTTCAAAGACACCTACTACCATACCCTGTTCAACTGGCACCTACTACCATACCCTGTTCAAAGGCACCTACTACCATACCCTGTTCAAAGGCACCTACGACCATACCCTGTTCAAAGGTAACTACTACCATACCCCGTTCAACTGGCACCTACTACCATACCCCCGTTCAACTGCACCTACTACCATACCCCGTTCAAAGTCACCTACGACCATTACCCCGTTCAACTGGCACCTACTACCATACCCCGTTCAACTGGCACCTACTACCATACCCCGTTCACAGGCACCTACTACCATAACCTGTTCAAAGACACCTACTACCATACCCCGTTCAACTGGCACCTACTACCATACCCCGTTCAACTGGCACCTACTACCATACCCTGTTCAAAGGTAACTACTACCATACCCCGTTCAACTGGCACCTAATACCATACCCCGTTCAAAGGTACCTACTACCATACCCCGTTCAAAGGCACGACTACCATACCCCGTTCAAAGGCCCCTAGCTACCATACCCCTGTTCAAAGGCCCCCTACTACCATACCCCGTTCAAAGGCCCCTACTACCATACCCCGTTCAAAGGCACCTACTACCATACCCCGTTCAAAGGCACCTACTACCATACCCTGTTCAAAGGCACCTACTACCGTACCCCGTTCAAAAGGCCCCTACTACCATACCCCATTCAACGACACCTACTACCATACCCCGTTCAAAGGCACCTACTACCAATACCCTGTTCAAAGGCACCCACTACCATACCCCGTGCAAAGGCCCCTACTACCATACCCCATTCAAAGGCACCTACTACCTTACCCTGTTCAAAGGCCCCTACTACCATACCCCGTTCAAAGGCACCCACTACCATACCCCGTTCAAAGACAACTACTACCATTACCCCGTTCAAAGGCACCTACTACCATACCCAGTTCAAAGGCACCTACTACCATACCCGTTCAAAGGCACTACTACCATACCCTGTTCAAAGGCACCTACTACCATACCCCGTTCAAAGGCCCCTACTATACCAGACCCTGTTCAAAGGCACCTAATACCATACCCCGTTCAAAGGCACCTACTACCATACCCCGTTCAACTGGCACCTACTACCATACCCCGTTCACAGGTACCTACTACCATACCCCGTTCAAAGGCACCTACTACCATACCCTGTTCAAAGGCACCTACTACCATACCCTGTTCAACTGGCACCTACTACCACACCCTGTTCAAAGGCACCTACTACCATACCCTGTTCAAAGGCACCTACTACCATACCCTGTTCAAAGACACCTACTACCATACCCCTGTTCAAAGGCAACCTACTACCATACCCTGTTCAAAGACACCTACTACCATACCCTGTTCAACTGGCACCTACTACCATACCCTGTTCAAAGGCACCTACTACCATACCCTGTTCAAAGGCACCTACGACCATTACCCTGTTCAAAGGTAACTACTACCATACCCCGTTCAACTGGCACCTACTACCATACCCCGTTCAACTGGCACCTACTACCATAACCCCGTTCAACTTTCACCTACTACCATACCCCGTTCAAAGGCACCTACTACCATACCCCGTTCAACTGGCACCTACTACCATACCCGTTCAACTGGCACCTACTACCATTACCCCGTTCAAACTGGCACCTACTACCATACCCCGTTCAAAGGCACTTAAATATTTTGTCTTGCAAATTCACCCTCTGAATGACACACGTACACAATCCATGTCTCAATTGCCTCAAGGCTTAAAAATCCTTCTGTAATCCGTCTCCTCCCCTTCATCTACACTGACTGAAGTGGATTTAACAAGTGACATAAATAAGGGATCATAGCTTTCACCTGGATTCACCTGGTCAGTCTCATGGAAAGTTCCTAATGTTTTTGTACACTCAGTGTGCCAATAAAGGCCCGTTGAATTTAATTGAATTGAGAGAGAGAGAGAGAGAGAGAGAGAGGGCGAATGAGAGGAGAGTTAATTACATTTGACCCCCCCATTTGTTTTACACTGCTGCTACTCGCTGTTTATTATCTATGGATAGTTGCTTTGCAAATTACCTCGACTAACCAGTACATTGACTTGGTACCGGTACCCCCTGTATATAGCCTTGTTATTGTAAATGTCTTGTGTTAATTGTATTTATTTATTTATTTTAAAACTTTTATTTAACCAGGCAAGTCAGTTAAGAACAAATTCTTATTTTCATTGACGGCCTACCGGAGAACTGCCTTGCTCTAACCGATTGTTTTATTTTACTTCAGTTTATTTAGTAAATATTTTCTTGAACTGCATTGTTAGTTAAGGGCTCGTCAGCGGTTAGGGTTAGCGGTAAGGGTTAGCGGTAAGGGTTAGCGGTAAGGGTTAGCGGTAAGGGTTAGCGGTAAGGGTTTAGCGGTAAGGTTAGCGGTAAGGGTTAGCGGTAAGGGTTAGCGGTTAGGGTTATCGGTAAGGGTTAGCGGTTAGGGTTAGCGGTTAGGGTTAGCGGTAAGGGGGGTTAGGTAGCGGTAAGGGTAGCGGTTAAGGGTTAGCGGTAAGGGTTAGCGGTAAGGTTAGCGGTAAGGGTTAGCGGTAAGGGTTAGCGGTAAGGGTTAGCGTAAGGGTTAGCGTTAGGGTTAGCGGTAAGGGTTAGCGGTTAGGGTTAGCGGTTAGGGTTAGCGGTAAGGTTAGCGGTAAGGGTTAGCGGTAAGGGTTAGCGGTTAGGTAGCCGGTAAGGGTTAGCGGGTTAGGGTTAGCGGTTAGGGTTAGCTGTAAGGGTTAGCGGTAAGGGTTAGCGGTAAGGGTTTAGCGGTTAGGGTTAGCGGTAAGGGTTAGCGGTTAGGGTTAGCGGTTAGGGTTAGCGGTTAGGGTTAGCGGTAAGGGTTAGCGGTTAGGGTTAGCGGTTAGGGTTAGCGGTAAGGGTTAGCGGTAAGGGTTAGCGGTAAGGGTTAGCGGTTAGGGTTAGCGGTAAGGGTTAGCGGTTAGGGTTAGCGGGTTAGGGTTAGCGGTAAGGGTTAGCGTAAGGTTAAGGGTTAGCGGTAAGGGTTAGCGGTAAGGTTAGCGGTAAGGGTTAGCGGTTAGTGTTAGCGGTAAGGGTTAGCGGTAAGGGTTAGCGGTTAGGGTTAGCGGTAAGGGTTAGCGGTTAGGGTTAGCGGTAAGGGTTAGCGGTAAGGGTTAGCGTAAGGGTTAGCGGTTAGGGTTAGCGGTAAGGGTTAGCGGTAAGGGTTAGCGGTTAGGGTTAGCGTTAGGGGTAAGGGTTAGCGGTAAGGGTTAGCGGTAAGGGTTAGCGGTAAGGGTTAGCGGTAAGGGTTAGCGGTTAGGGTTAGCGGTAAGGGTTAGCGGTTAGGGTTAGCGGTAAGGGTTAGCGGTAAGGGTTAGCGGTAAGGGTTAGCGGTAAGGGTTAGCGGTTAGGGTTAGCGGTAAGGGTTAGCGGTTAGGGTTAGCGGTTAGGGTTAGCGGTAAGGGTTAGCGGTAAGGGTTAGCGGTAAGGGTTAGCGGTTAGGGTTAGCGGTTGGTTAGCGGTTAGGGTTAGCGGTAAGGGTTAGCGGTAAGGGTTAGCGTAAGGGTTAGCGGTAAGGGTTAGCGGTAAGGGTTAGCGGTAAGGTTAGCGGTTAGGGTTAGCGGTAAGGGTTAGCGGTTAGGGTTAGCGGTTAGGGTTAGCGGTAAGGGTTAGCGGTAAGGGTTAGCGGTAAGGGTTAGCGGTAAGGTTAGCGGTAAGGGTTAGCGGTAAGGGGGTTAGCGGTAAGGGTTAGCGGTAGGGTCAGCGGTTAGCGGTTAGGGTTAGCGGTTAGGGTTAGCGGTTGGGTTAGCGGTAAGGGTTAGCGGTAAGGGTTAGCGGTTAGGGTTAGCGGGTAAGGGTTAGCGGTAAGGGTTAGCGGTAAGGGTTAGCGTAAGGGTTAGCGGTAAGGGTTAGCGGTTAGGGTTAGCGGTAAGGGTTAGCGGGTAAGGGTTAGCGGTTAGGGTTAGCGGTAAGGTTAGCGTAAGGGTTTAGCGGTAAGGGTTAGCGGTTAGGGTACGGTAAGGGTTAGCGGTTAGGGTTAGCGGTAAGGGTTAGCGGTAAGGGTTAGCGGTAAGGGTTAGCGGTTAGGGTTAGCGGTAAGGGTTAGCGGTTAGGGTTAGCGGTAAGGGTTAGCGGTAAGGGTTAGCGGTAAGGGTTAGCGGTTAGGGTTAGCGGTAAGGGTTAGCGGTTAGGGTTAGCGGTAAGGTCTACACCTGTTGTATTCGGCGTATATGACAAATAAAATGTGATTTGATTTGTATAGGTTGTTAGGGTAGGGAGTGGAGTTTGGATCGAACCAGGAATCCTCTGCCTCACAAACACAATGTCACCGCTTGACCAAGTCTTAGCCATTTACGCTACAGAGTAGAACCAAGTCTTAGTCATTTAACGCTACAGAGTAGACCAAGTCTTAGCCATTTACGCTACAGAGTAGACCAAGTCTTAGCCATTACGCTACAGAGTAGACAAAGTCTTAGAAGTGAGTTTACAAACCCACATCTGCCACACAACCCCCACACTCACACACTTACTGCAGTTGTTACGGGCATCACACGTGCTGGGAGTAGAGGGACAGCTGGGCTGGCCAGGAGGACACGCACCCCTGAACTGAGAGATACACATGTTAGTGTGTGTGTGTGTGTCATCAGTCTGTGTGTGTGTGTGTGTGTGTGTGTGTGTGTGTGTGTGTGTGTCATCAGTCTGTGTGTGTGTGTGTGTGTGTGTGTGTGTGTGTGTGTGTGTGTTTTGAGACTGTGTGTTATCAGTGTGTGTGTCATCAGTCTGTGTGTTTGTGTGTGTGTGTCATTAGTCTGTGTGTGTGTGTGTCATCAGTGTGTGTGTGTGTGTGTGTGTGTCATCAGTCTGTGTGTATGTGTCACCAGTCTGTGTGTGGTTGGTGTGTGTGTGTCATCGGTGTGTGTGTGTCATCAGACTGTGTGTGTCATCAGACTGTGTGTGTCTTCAGACTGTGTGTTTATCAGACGGTGTGTTTTCAGACTGTGTGTGTTTTCAGACTGTGTGTCTTCAGACTGTGTGTCTTCAGACTGTGTGTTTTCAGACTGTGTGTCATCAGACTGTGTGTCTTCAGACTGTGTGTCTTCAGACTGTGTGTTTTCAGACTGTGTGTCATCAGACTGTGTGTTTCATCAGACTGTGTGTTTTCAGACTGTGTGTCATCTGTGTGTCATCAGACTGTGTGTCAGACTGTGTGTCTTCAGACTGTGTGTTTTCAGACTGTGTGTCATCAGACTGTGTGTCATCAGACTGTGTGTCTTCAGACTGTGTGTTTCATCAGACTGTGTGTCATCAGACTGTGTGTTTCATCAGACTGTGTGTTTTCAGACTGTGTGTCATCAGACTGTGTGTCCATCAGACTGTGTGTTTCATCAGACTGTGTGTTTCAATCAGACTGTGTGTGTCATCAGACTGTGTGTCATCAGACTGTGTGTCATCAGACTGTGTGTGTCATCAGACTGTGTGTCATCAGACTGTGTGTGTCATCAGACTGTGTGTTTTCAAGACTGTGTGTGTCATCAGACTGTGTGTGTCATCAGACTGTGTGTATCAGACTGTGTGTCCATCAGACTGTGTGTGTCATCAGACTGTGTGTCATCAGACTGTGTGTCATCAGACTGTGTGTTTCATCAGACTGTGTGTCATCAGACTGTGTGTCATCAGACTGTGTGTGTCATCAGACTGTGTGTGTCATCAGACTGTGTGAAATCAGACTGTGTGTCATCAGACTGTGTGTCATCAGACTGTGTGTCATCAGACTGTGTGTTTTCAGACTGTGTGTCATCTGTGTGTCATCAGACTGTGTGTCAGACTGTGTGTCTTCAGACTGTGTGTTTTCAGACTGTGTGTCATCAGACTGTGTGTCATCAGACTGTGTGTCTTCAGACTGTGTGTTTCATCAGACTGTGTGTCATCAGACTGTGTGTTTCATCAGACTGTGTGTTTTCAGACTGTGTGTCATCAGACTGTGTGTCATCAGACTGTGTGTTTCATCAGACTGTGTGTTTCATCAGACTGTGTGTGTCATCAGACTGTGTGTCATCAGACTGTGTGTCATCAGACTGTGTGTGTCATCAGACTGTGTGTCATCAGACTGTGTGTGTCATCAGACTGTGTGTTTTCAGACTGTGTGTGTCATCAGACTGTGTGTGTCATCAGACTGTGTGTCATCAGACTGTGTGTCATCAGACTGTGTGTGTCATCAGACTGTGTGTCATCAGACTGTGTGTCATCAGACTGTGTGTTTCATCAGACTGTGTGTCATCAGACTGTGTGTCATCAGACTGTGTGTGTCATCAGACTGTGTGTGTCATCAGACTGTGTGAAATCAGACTGTGTGTCATCAGACTGTGTGTCATCAGACTGTGTGTCATCAGACTGTGTGTCATCAGACTGTGTGTCATCAGACTGTGTGTCATCAGACTGTGTGTCTTCAGACTGTGTGTCATCAGACTGTGTGTTTTCAGACTGTGTGTTTTCAGACTGTGTGTCATCAGACTGTGTGTTTTCAGACTGTGTGTCATCAGACTGTGTGTCATCAGACTGTGTGTCATCAGACTGTGTGTCATCAGACTGTGTGTTTCATCAGACTGTGTGTGTCATCAGACTGTGTGTCATCAGACTGTGTGTCATCAGACTGTGTGTTTTCAGACTGTGTGTCATCAGACTGTGTGTTTTCAGACTGTGTGTCATCAGACTGTGTGTCATCAGACTGTGTGTGAAATCAGACTGTGTGTCATCAGACTGTGTGTCATCAGACTGTGTGTCATCAGACTGTGTGTCATCAGACTGTGTGTCATCAGACTGTGTGTTTTCAGACTGTGTGTCATCAGACTGTGTGTCTTCAGACTGTGTGTCATCAGACTGTGTGTCATCAGACTGTGTGTCATCAGACTGTGTGTTTTCAGACTGTGTGTCATCAGACTGTGTGTCATCAGACTGTGTGTTTTCAGACTGTGTGTCATCAGACTGTGTGTCATCAGACTGTGTGTCATCAGACTGTGTGTCATCAGACTGTGTGTTTTCAGACTGTGTGTCATCAGACTGTGTGTCATCAGACTGTGTGTCATCAGACTGTGTGTCATCAGACTGTGTGTCATCAGACTGTGTGTCATCAGACTGTGTGTCATCAGACTGTGTGTCATCAGACTGTGTGTCATCAGACTGTGTGTCATCAGACTGTGTGTCATCAGACTGTGTGTCATCAGACTGTGTGTCATCAGACTGTGTGTCATCAGACTGTGTGTGTCATCAGACTGTGTGTCATCAGACTGTGTGTCATCAGACTGTGTGTCTTCAGACTGTGTGTCATCAGACTGTGTGTCATCAGACTGTGTGTCATCAGACTGTGTGTCATCAGACTGTGTGTCATCAGACTGTGTGTCATCAGACTGTGTGTCTTCAGACTGTGTGTCATCAGACTGTGTGTCATCAGACTGTGTGTCATCAGACTGTGTGTCTTCAGACTGTGTGTCATCAGACTGTGTGTCATCAGACTGTGTGTCATCAGACTGTGTGTCATCAGACTGTGTGTCATCAGACTGTGTGTCATCAGACTGTGTGTCATCAGACTGTGTGTCATCAGACTGTGTGTCATCAGACTGTGTGTCTTCAGACTGTGTGTCATCAGACTGTGTGTCATCAGACTGTGTGTCATCAGACTGTGTGTCATCAGACTGTGTGTCATCAGACTGTGTGTCATCAGACTGTGTGTCATCAGACTGTGTGTGTCATCAGACTGTGTGTCATCAGACTGTGTGTCATCAGACTGTGTGTCTTCAGACTGTGTGTCATCAGACTGTGTGTCATCAGACTGTGTGTCATCAGACTGTGTGTCATCAGACTGTGTGTCATCAGACTGTGTGTCATCAGACTGTGTGTCATCAGACTGTGTGTCATCAGACTGTGTGTCATCAGACTGTGTGTCATCAGACTGTGTGTCATCAGACTGTGTGTCATCAGACTGTGTGTTTTCAGACTGTGTGTCATCAGACTGTGTGTCATCAGACTGTGTGTCATCAGACTGTGTGTCATCAGACTGTGTGTCATCAGACTGTGTGTCATCAGACTGTGTGTCATCAGACTGTGTGTTTTCAGACTGTGTGTCATCAGACTGTGTGTCATCAGACTGTGTGTCATCAGACTGTGTGTCATCAGACTGTGTGTCATCAGACTGTGTGTCATCAGACTGTGTGTTTTCAGACTGTGTGTCATCAGACTGTGTGTCATCAGACTGTGTGTCATCAGACTGTGTGTCATCAGACTGTGTGTCATCAGACTGTGTGTCATCAGACTGTGTGTCATCAGACTGTGTGTCATCAGACTGTGTGTCATCAGACTGTGTGTCATCAGACTGTGTGTTTTCTTACTATGTAGTTGAGTACAGTTTTCCTCATCACTGCCATCCTTGCAGTCATCCTCTCCGTCACATCTGAAGGCACTAGGAACACACAGACCATTCCTACATTCCATCAGACCCTGGGATTTACAGGCTACGGAGAGAGGAGAGAAGGGAGAGGGAAGAGGGAAGAGGGAAGAGGGAAGAGGGAAGAGGGGAGAGGGGAGAGGGGAGAGGGGAGAGAGGGGAGAGAGGGAGAGAGAGAGGGGAGAGAGAGAGGGGAGAGAGGGAGAGGGGGAGAGAGAGAGAGGGGAGAGGGGAGAGGGGAGAGAGAGAGAGAGAGGAGAGAAAGGAGAGAGAGGGAGAGAGGGGAGAGGGAAGAGGGAAGAGGGGAGAGAGAGGGGAGAGGGGAGAGAGAGGGGAGAGAGGGGAGAGAGGGGAGAGAGAGAGGGGAGAGAGAGGGGAGAGGGGAGAGGAGGGAGAGAGAGAGGGGAGAGAGAGGGGAGAGAGGGGAGAGAGGGAGAGAGAGGAGAGAGAGAGAGGGGAGAGAGGGAAGAGAGAAAGGAGAGAGGAGGGGAGAGAGGAAGAGGAAGAGGGGAGAGAGGGGAGCGAGAGGGAAGAGAGGAGAGAGGGGAGAGAGGGGAAGAGAGGGGGAAGAGAGGAGAGAGGGAAGAGTGAGGAGAGAGGAGAAAGGAGAGAGAGGATAGAGGGGAGAGAGGATAGAGGG